>NW_011967237.1:2878692-2941240 GCF_000949405.1 Vollenhovia emeryi | reverse complement strand
AGAAATATGAGCGGCAACATTAGATCGACTTTAATTAACGACGGAATTCAATATCTAATCGAACACTTTGACTACGTTATTCATTCGAAATCCAATACAGCCGAGTCTCGTTATATACTTACAATCACATCTAACATATTTTATACAAATCTAACGTATATCACGCACACACACGTTCGAACTTTCATAAATCAATATTACATACTTGCACACACGCAACGTTGGAGACTAATGAAGCGAGGCGAAGAGGTGAAGTTAATTACAGGCTCTCCTCTTGCTCGTCGTCATTTTTCACGTGCACGGATTCATCCGGCGACGACGGCGAATCGGCGGCAAATAACAGAGAGACCGCGAAGTAAAGGGGAAGGTGTAAAAAGGTGGGAAGGGACGGAGAGACGGTACCGGCAAAGGTAAAGCCCTTCGGCAAGATATACCGATGGTCGAGCGCGGCAGCAAGAAGAGAGATGAAGAGCGTGAAAGAGCTTTTCTTACCCGAACCCGCTTTCCCTCCTGGAAATCACCTTTAGGAGCCAATCGAGCCATTCAGGGTAAACCCGTGGACCACCGATTACGGATTTATTTATCGGTCCTATTGTCCTCTTTCCCCCATTCTCCCTGTCTCTCGCCTGCCCGCCGTCGATCTCATGTCGGAGAACCTTTCTTTTCCATCCGCGACATATTACCCTTCACCTTCGGCCGGTCTTACGATGCCTTTCTATCCGCGTCGGTTTTCGAGTCTCAGGCAATTTGTCAATTCCTGGCGTCTCGGCGTTATCTTAAATCAATGTTGCCTTACCGCCAGGAAGCTCGCGCACGGTTAGCGCTGCGGCGAAGATTTCCACTCGTTGACGGTCTCGCAAAATCATTTCCCGCGGAAATTTCGCCCGCACGTACGTGTCCTTCGAGGTTCGACGTATGAAGCGCGCGTAAAATGGTATAAGTTAAATTATTTCCGGAATTATTGGCAGTGTATTGCAAAAATAAAAACAACAGAAAAAACTGATCTGGTCATTTATGTAACTGCAGCGCCACTCGATAATGGAATTAATATTAATGGTCTTTGGAACAAATGTACATTACGCCGTCGCTTCAATATCCGCCGTATTACTGGCAACAATATCGGCATATAAAACCGTCGGCCAATAAATGCCGCGTGAATATGGCATGCGTATTTTGTCGAGCGCGTACGCGAATCGAGCAGTCGTATTTCCATGTCGATTTCACGGCGACATCGCGGGCTTCGTGAATGTTTAGCGAGCGACTTTCGGCAGCTCGCCTCGACGTGTTGTAACATCCGCCTTTCCGTGATCCCGCAACAATGTGCAAGGTCGAGCGCGTTCACCTTATTGTATTCAACAACGCGAGCGCGAATATGCATGGGAATACCGCCTGTTAATCGACTGCCGCAAGTAGTTACCATAGTTATCAGGTCGTCCAACCTGCGGCACGAACTTTTGTTTCGTGCGATGCACGCTCGGACTGAATCTTACGTTGGACTGGAAAAATATACCTGTGGTTTCTTTAATTCCAAGACCTCCACCATCTTCGTGCCGTATAAAAAGGAAGTAATGGCGCTTTACAATAATAACGAAATTTGTAAGGAAACAGCCCAGCCACGATTTGTGCGCGAGTAACAGCAGATTCATTCTCTGTCTTTAAGATTGCGGTATTTTTAAAAACCAGGTTCGTTAAAGAAAGTTCCGGCCAAGGGAATTTCTTTTAAGGATTTGTTATAATATTTTGAGAAATACCTAACCAAAGTAGAAAGCCCTACCTCTTAATATCTTTCTTTTCGTGTGATTTATCCGTCCTTCTTCTTCATCGTGTATTAGGCTTAAGCCATTATTGTGGAACCAACACTGACGATGGGTATAACATTTTTTGAAAATATATACGACTCACGAGTGGCTTCTTTTATTAAAAAAAAAGTGCACCTGCAAAGCCTCGTAATTATCCGTCGTAAATATCCGGCATGTACTCGATTGACTGCCTCATTCTGAGAATTCCATGGGTTAGCATAAAGGCCGAATTTCTCATGCAGGAAGCGGCGGGAAATGTAATTGAAAAAAATTCCCCATATCCGGCACGCAGCATAATCGGCGCGCGTGTACATCGATCATATGGAAGTCAATTCGAAATACGACCGTGGCGGTGGCGCGTGTACGAATCGAGAAGCGCGGACAAGTCCGCTGAAACGACCGATGGCTTTTTTTCGGCAGGGCTTTACTTCCGCACCGCCGCGGAAAGCCGATATTTCGCAAAAACACGTCTGCGGTATATTTCTTCGCTTCCGCGGCTCGGTGGCCACAATGCGCGCGAGCGACGGTGGGATGAGCGAAAAAACGTTTCGCGCGCAAGCGATCGCTCGACGTTCATTTCCGCGCGTTCCCTGTCTCTCTAATCTCCTTCTATCCGCTTAACCATCCGCCGGACCGAGGCTGCACCGGGGGCGATGGTCAGGTTTACGCGAGATCGTCTTAAGGAGATCGACATGCGCGCCGTATTGTGTCCAACTTCGCACGGAATTAACATTATTGATGCATTACGGAAGGCGATAGTATCGTCGAGTGTTCAGGGGAACTGATAATAAGAAACTTGACGTGTAATTCATTACACATGTATAGACATAAATGCAGATGAAGTAGTGGAGAGTCCCCTATTATGAGATAGGCTCCTAAAGTGAGACAGCGGGGTTTCTGCTGAATTAATAGGCATCGTCTGTAGGTTTCTTCGTTGCTCTTGGAGTGAAATCTGCGAGGGGGAAACCGCTGAGGGCATTCGTGGTGTACAGATTTGCGGCATTACTAGGCATTTTTGGGGCATTGGTTCGGGCATTAGGCCTTGCTGGGGCATTAGAAAAAACAAGATAATAAGATAAAGTAATGCCCAGTAGGTGTACAAAATTTTCATCAGCGGTTTCCCCCTCGGAAATCTGTTTAGCGGAGAACACATAGATCGTGCGTGTAACAGTTGCGAAAAAGATGTGTGAAATTGAATGTTGAAAACCCGCTGTCTTATATTAGAAGCCTATTTTATGATAAGAAACTTTCCTCTACATATAATATACAGCTATGTTTAAATGATATATACACGCTGTACATACATAATTCTCGCTACATAATATATATATATAATAAATATATTTATACGAGCAGTTGTATTTTACGCAAATCGCGATTTCGCAGTAATCCATTTTCACTGTATACCGCGCATTATACGTTAGGCTGGCGAATTTACGAGAATGAACAGTATCCACGTGATTTTACGAGAGGCGCGCATGAATGTAATACGATGCTTTTATACGAGAGCATATAGCCGGCAGCTGATCTCGCAACAACGGCGCGATACGATAACGACTGAAATTTATTTACGTTAGCTAGCGCGTTCGGTTTTGTTCGTTTTCACGGCGGATTGAGGATTCTGTAACCGAGTATACATTTGTTTTTTCATTCCGCTGACAAAAATATTAACATTCCGTTGACAAAATATCTTGGCGTAACACGGCGAATTTAACGCGCTACCGGAGAAAGCGCGTCGACGGAATGTTAATATCGCTTGTTGTTCTCGCGTCTTCTCGCGAGCGATTCGCATAATCTCGTAATGCGGCTCTAATCCGCGGCTCCGTCACGACATCGTGACGCGATGCCGGCCATAAATTGTTCGCCGGGGGATTCACTATTGCGCCATTCAGTCGGCTTAATTAGCGCCGTTACAATCCAAGAATAACAATGGCGGAAGACACCGGGAAAAAACTCACGGACGGAACTTTCTTAATTATGCTAGCGTGCGTAGGGCTGCGGGATAAACTCGCCCTGTAACTCCCGCGGTTCCTCTATCAACCTACACCCTTTCTTCCCCCTCGTCCTTTTTCCTCATTCCATCGGCACTGTCGCCGACGACGTCTCTGTCCCGTTTCTCTCGTCTCACCTCGGCAAGCGATTCCACCTCTACGTGACGTGCACGCTGAACGTCCGACATTCGTCGCTCGATATATATCCTTAGGACCCTGCGTTCGCATCCCCCCTTGCACGCACCAGGAACCTTCCTGCCCAGGACGCGCCCGCCTCTTCCTTTGAACCATTGTTTTATCTGCTTCCCCTCCCTTCCCTTCGACCCTCCTTACCGCGGCTTGAGACCAGCCGATCCGGCCGATCCCTCCGTCCACGTCGCGCTCTCACCCTTCTTCCTCCCTCTCCCACCGGACCGATATGGAAATAAAATCAATACCATTGTTTCGCGGTTTGCACCGTGAAATTGGGAGTCGTATTTTATTTGCGCCATCAAGACACGCACGATGACGACGACGACGACGACGGCTACGGTGACGGTACCACCCTCGTGGGCACTCGACAGCAGGAGGGTACACGCCCTGATTTATTGATCGCTGATATACCGATCTTGTACCCTCCCCCTGAGTTTCTCTCTACTCTTGCTTGCCATATTTCTTTGCGTCCTGTCCTTCATAGCTTGAGTGATCTGCGGTTAAGCTGCCCGATTGTACGCGCTGCATCACGTTCGGGGATTCGCTACGATAGCGACTGAGCTTGCTTAGAGGTGACGTTAAACGGAAAGTCGGCAGATTTCAATCGATTGCATCTATCAAATTCACTACGAATCTCAAAGTAGGAGAATTTTTGGTTTTCTGAAAGTAAATTTTTTATTACGCCGTTGCTCAACGCGATATGAAATTTTAAGCGACTTGGCACAAACGCGACAGATGTAACTTATTATCGATTGCGGCAGCGCGATACCTCGCTGATTATTTAGCGAAAAACGTCACCTTTCGCTGTACGTCACGCGAAACGAACGAAACGACTGTCAACATGAGAATGCGAGGGAACCTCTACCTGCGAGAACATAAAAAAAAAATGCAAGAAATGAAACGAACGATGCCATGCGAATTATAATCGCGAGGATAGACTCCAAGCGTTTTGTGTCACTGACATCTACTTGAGCCAGTGTCTATAGCCTGAATTATACAGGCACGCGAGTAGGTCGAGATGTAGCCAAGTCGGTAGAATTGCATACAAAGTATTATCGGATATAAGTACGGGGACAAATCGATAAAGCAGTACAACATCTGGGGTGTTCCGTCATTTAACTGCAGATATAAACGGCGAATCTTTGCATAGCAATTTCATCGCGTTCATCCCGAATAATACGAACGATGCGTTGGTTATTCGAAAAGTTCTCGGGATTAATTATAGACAGCCATCGCACACGGACTTACATCTGTCGCGCTCGTATTGTTGCCTAAATGTACGACCTAAGTCGCTTTAACCCTTTGAAGCATACATTTTTTTAATTGGATCCTTCTTACTCACCTAACTTCTTAGCCCCGTCGGACTTCCATTTATTCCCACGACTGAAGAAATTGCTCGCTAGAGATATTTTTTTTTGCATTACTTGGCAAATCGGAGTTTCGTAATGGGATAATAAATACTCGGGAGCATAGGTGACTCAAGTGTATTGATGTAAAGGTACTCTTTAAAAGTCAATCGGTGGATTATCACTGAAAACAGGGAATATTCGCTAGTTCACAATTATAACTTAGTGAGAAATGATTGGTCGAAACGATGTCGGACATTCGACGTCGGTTCGACATCAATTTGACGGTGTCGGTGCCGATTCAACATCGTTTCGACATCGATTGACGAGTCATTTCTCGCTGGGAAGTACAGCACTGAATTATTCATATTTATATTTACCATTATAACTGTTTCCGGCGATAATGCACCGATTGACTTTTGGAGAGTAGATTATATTGAAGAGGAAAAATAATTATGAAAAGATACGAGCTGCGTCTCTACTTCGTTTCGACAACTTTCTACACGTTCCTCGTATTTAATACCAACGTGTCAACATTAAGTTGAAATTATTTTTACTGCGCGAATTAATCCACTTTGACTCAACAGCTCGCAGTTTGTCACGGCTTGCGCACATGAAGCTTATCCGCGTAAAAAATCAGCATTATCAGATACGCCATAAACTGCACAAGACACGCCCCTCCTTCCCCTCGTCGTCCCCGTCGCATCGCTGTTTTATAACCGGTTCTCGTGCGCCCCGGCGGATGCTCCGGGGTAACACTTTGCGAAGAATCTACTCCGGGATCGACGTATCTTCCCCTAAATCGTGGTTGCCACCTCCGGCAAAATAAGGCGCACTTGTACGCGTTTCGCGGTGTGCAACGAGGTGTGTATTAAAACAAAGGGGCGAGGAACGTGAGTGCACGTCCCGACGTGTCTGTACCTATTACGTTACGTCAAACCCGACGCATCCATCATACAGTCGACGGCGTTCAGACGTTCTCGGGCGTACGGCACTCTTCTGTGTGGACGCGCGCACGTGGTAAGACACAATGCACGTACACACGTATAGATACGTACGTACAGCGACGGGGACGGTCGGGACGTACAGGCACGCGCAGCTCCCGCTCCAGAATATCCCGGGTCGTCTCTAGGGATGGCCGTGCGGCATCAGCCGCGAGACTGACATGACCTCCAGCATGACGCGTCGCCTTGACACTCTCAGAAATATGCGCGGCAAGATATCTTTCTTCCCGGCGATTTCGACCCGGATGTCGGGCGAAACGACATTTGTTCCCCTTCTTCGCGCCCTACGAAAAACATCGCGGTCCCATTTCGTTTCATATAAATGACGCGGCTCCGACGATCCGATTTGGCTTCACGACTTTTATGACGTTGCTCCGTTAAAAAAAAAATTGTCTTTCAGAAGAGTAGCGTGCTCTGTCTGAAACCTAATTTCTCGGTCTGCGTTTCACGCGTTTTCTCACTTCGTACTCAAATTTAATAATACGACAATTCAACAATATAATAATTTAGCATTAGTCGCACAAATTTCCGCGCAAGTTTGCGAATGGGAGAAAAATTCCGCCTAGCGGAATATAAATAAGTGGACGTTTCGTAGCTTTCGTTTGATTCCGCTAACTTTGCGGAAACAGACGGATGTGCTCGCATTAATCAACGTGCGTTTCTACGACAACAGATCACACAGATTATTTTCTGGTCGGGCAAATTAACACCCGCGTGTGACAACGTCGGCCGCTCGGCGCACGACTAACATGCTTTCGTCGCGATTAGCGCACGAGAACGGTTCGTGTTTTACTATTTTCGATGTGTATTCTCAGCCCTTTGAGAAATGAATTACGGGCCCGCGAAGGCAGGGCATCGGCCAATAATTTTAATTTGAGGCCCGCGAAAGATCTCCGTCGCGGCGCATGATTTAAAACACGCGGTAAGAGCGACGGGGAGCCGGTGAGTTATGCGCGGCGCCTTCGAAGATATTTTAATTGTCGGTAATTTACTGTCGTCACGTGCGGAGGGAGCGATCCATGATGAGCGCTTTGATCTTCGAGGCGGCACTGAAGCTCCCAATGAATGTTTCATGGATTCTTGAGGCGACCTTTCGACGGACGGTAAAAGTTTGATTAAGTGCCAACAAAAATTTTACCGGGCTTAAAACCGAAGCTTATATAGACTTCCGAGGTTTTGGACAAATTATTTTCATGCATTCTCTTCTAACGTTTTGTCGGAAACCGCTTTATTGTAATTTTAGTTACGCTTCTATATAAAATCGGATGTGATACTTCATTTGCGCAACTTGTTCTTAGTTCAACGACTATGCAATGATTCCATGAACTTTAGTATCTGGTTTTAGAAAAATTGCGTATGTAATGTTCGCGAGTGCGTTCGATAGCTCGCTAAAGGCAAGACGCGAGCATTATCGGAGCCATAGTTCATTAATTAACGTTCATCTCGGCGAAGCGACTCGTCGGCGTTTTTCTTTTTTACCTGACATGCAGCAACGACATAGTGACAAATAATAGCCTTTTTTTCTCACAAATGAAGCACGCCGTCGCCCTTTGGAGCATGACTTGCCGTTACCGGCTTCGAAACACTTCGATTAAAAATAAACTACCGGGCGGCTCGTACGTGTCCTGACTATCTTCACAAAAGAGAAGATACGCGTTCGGTCTTCTTTTTTTTCTGCACTCTCTTTAATCCCGCCGCCCCCGTAGTTCCGCCGTGTAAAATAAATAATCACGATGTCAAACGTTAAAACAGAGAGCACTTTGATAAATGTTTATAATAAGGGACATAATAAATCCTTCTTTGTTCGCGCGGGCGATTATTTTTTCTCTAGTTGACAGCGAATATTAACGAAACGACACAACGTTATACATTTTTATGAGATTCACATACAATTATTCTTCAATCTATTCTGCATTTAGATAGCATGTTTACACCTTATTGATGGATTTAGTCTGTCTTTTATTCTCTTAAGCTGTAATTATAATACTCCATTTGCGATCAGTTTTTTTTGTGGAATAAAGAATTTTAGTATCTGGTTTAGAAAAATTGCGTATGTAATGTTCGCGAATGCGTTCGACAGCTCGCTAAAAGCAAGACGTGAGTATTATCGGAGCCATAGTTGATTAATTAACGTCCGTGCGAATTTAGAAAAGCGAAGAGACAATATTTCAATAACGTTCAACGTTCCATCCAGAAAAATTTTCCGCATCTGAGAAATGAAATCAACAGTCACTGTACATACATGACGAGACACTGTTGCGAGTAAATTCCCGTGCTAATTTCTGATTTCTTTTGAAATGGACGAAACAATTCAGATAATTTAACTCGCGAGTTAATTACCGACGCGAACGGCGGAAGGGGAGGAGGAAGATGGAGGGAACGGGATCCTCTTATACGTCGGCCATTGCTCGTTTTCTTTGGTAGGATTATGGAGCAACGAGCGAGATCCTTTGTTGCTCGTTGTACGTCCAGCGAACGGCAGAGGAGTGTGATGAGGGTGGGCACGTAAGGCTCGTCGAAACTTGGCGAACACTTGGCCGCAAACTTCCTCCACAGGCTGCATATTGGTCCAGGGATGAGGAATTGTCGGCGAATGAGGCGGCGGAAATAGGAGCCTCACGAAAAGTCGGGACTCTATTCGGGTGAAGTTGCACCGGGCGTCATCGCCGCAATTTTATACAGCGCGAGGCAAAAATTACTGTTACAATCGCCGAGTTCTGTGGAGGGACAGTGTAGTCCCGCGGTTGCACAGTATTCCATATTTATGCGCGTCTTAAAAGAATACTTTACTTCTTGAAAGCGCATCGAAAGTTTAGGCACGGCTTCAACTTAGTTTTACCTAATTTTAATTTTACAAAGAAAAGTGTGCTTCAATTTTATTTCTTCTCTTGTATGTCAAAGATGTGATATTTATGAGGCGGTTTGTATGACAAGTACATTATGAGCAGCCGAGATCATATATTTAAATGTGAGGCGCGTGATTTATTGCGTCCAATATAATCGCAAAACCGCGCTCGCTAAGCCGCCGAGCTAAGCGAAAAATCTGGGATTTAAATCTTGTCTGAAAGCTGCTTTCGTGTGAGGGCACTGCGATTGGAGTGCCCCTGTATATATATTCTCTATTGTACCAAAACTTAATTCTACGGTTGCTTTGTGTTCAAACGCGTTTCCGCGCGCACTAGAATTGTGATGCGTGTATTCGCGTAAGACTCTTGAAAACTTGGCTTAATATTGCCTGAGTGACGAGGGATTAGAGATAGCTGCGCGAGGCGGGAGGAGGGCGGGGGGAGGCAAGGGAGAAAGTCGGAAACTTGCACCGGGCCCGGAGTTGTGTACTCACAGCGGATTGCTTACCACGTCGGAAATGTTACACGCAGACTGACGCGAGGCTGTTCTTACACCATAATTCACCTCCCCCTCGCCACGATTTGGTTATTGCTTCGCGCTTTACAGATATGCGCAACTGCAATCGAGCATTCCGATAGCTTAAGATCCTCGAATAGTCTCGGGGTCGCCGCTCTTGCAGGGCTTCAGTTTGTAACAGTTCCCGGTTCGAACTTCAAATTTAATACCCGCGTCGTGACTAAATATCTGCTTGTTGTTACCGAACAAGTCCGATTAAAATACAGAGGAAAGTCCTCTATTACGAGATCGGTTTCTAATATCGAGATTGCAGATTTTCAACGCCCAAATTCAATTACAAATCTGTTTTCCGCAACGATTACACGATCTAGCAATGAATTTTCCACTGCAGCTTTTGTGGAACAGCTGCGAGTCGCGACATTGGCTACACATTTCTCGGAACTAAGACCTGGACCAAGTTCTAGCATCGTGGACACAGGCCTTCAGAAGCTTATCTCATAATAGGGGACTTTCCTATGTTAATCAAAAGTACCACCCTGTCTTCTCGGGGGGGTGTCACACTCTCCAATCGGTCGTGGTGCGTTCCGGCAACGAAAAGTTTGAATCGCATGTCGAGCTTGTAGCTGGGTCTTGCGCGAGATAATTTTTCGTGGCGCGGTTTAGATCCGCGGGCGATACGGTCGCGATCGATCGCGACCGGCGCGGCGGTAAACTGCAAACTTAGTGTCAACGCGTAACCCAAAGCTCCGTCCGGCGAGGAGGCACCTGTCAGGCGCTGCCGGTATATGTTAACGCCGGCGGGCGCGGCGGCAGCGGATGGCACGGGGATCGGGGGTGGCTTTTGAAGTCGCATAGTTTCCTGCACCGGCACGCAGACGTTGCGTGTCCAGAAGACTCGACGTTGCCGATCGCACGACGAGGCCGACGGTGGTTAACGGCGCGCGTGTGCATGTGTACGTGCGCGCGTAACTATGCCCGGTTATCGTCACGTACGGCATTATGGGAATAGTTTGCAAATTAAGATCGCGTATGCGGTAGACGGTAGCGATCGCAATATTCGCGACGGTCGTTTGATACTTTTGATGCTCAAATCTCGAGTGACGTTAAGACCCCGCTGGCGCGCCTCTCCTCCCTTTACTCTGTGACGAAACCGGCAATTTTGTCGAAATCGCTGCGAATTATCGCGATTGCGATAAGATCTGAAAATAGAGAAGGCGGGGATCGCGAGGGAAGCGAAAGAAAATCTGCGCGCGTTCGCTCTTTCAGCCCTCGTATTAATCCTTTTTCGGTCCTGAGTTTCCTCGAGTCTTGAGTTTTTCTCGAAATTTCATCTTGTGTTGATTTTACTTGGCTTTTATTTGTGGAAATAAGAGGGAATAAAGTAAGAAACGTATTTACGGTTCACTGAGGACATCTATCTTTAGTTACGTTTCTAAGGGCTAGAGATAGACTACTGTAAACAAGCAGGACGGACCCTTGAAGTTACGACATACTTGGTTGTATGTACTATGCTGTTGAGAAAACTTCTAAAAATGAACGAAAGAAGATTAAGGAGCTTCTGCGCGATTATTCCTTTATCCATAAAATCGACTTTCTTATCTTGCTTCTGGCTCTTATCATCAAGGATCTGTAATGTTATACGGATATTTAAGAAACTTTCTAGAGAGGATTAGCAGTTTTATTCAAGACACCCTTATTCAATGTATACGCACAATTTTCACAAGGAAATTATGCTCATGATACAGATTATATTTTAAATTTAATTGTTTAATTTAAAGTAATTATCCCTTTTTCCTCACTATAATTACATCTAATATGTACATTTAATTAACATTAACGCTTACACGTTAAACGAATATTAATATTTCAACAAAATACGTCCAATAAAATTTTACCGACACTGCGCCCGTAAATATCAGTATATGTACTTTCTAAAAATAACTCGGCGATGTATTTTTGTTATTGCTGAAAATCATCGAATCGAAAAATCATACAAACAACGTTTATATGCTCTCCTACAATGCGTTGGATTTGAGGTTGAATTGTACCTATAAACTCAGCTATATATTCCAGTATGTTCAGGTTCGAATCCTGGCTGAGGTAATATTTTTCACAATAAGAATTTTAATTTCAGTACGGGGAGGAGGGTTAATGTAATGAATGCTTGCAATTATTATAGCTTTTAAAATAATTGAAAAATCGTTCAGCGATTTTATAACGCGTGAATTCACTGACGATAATGATTCCACCTAACGAAAAACCCGTGTTATATGCCCGGAAGTAACGGCACGCAGGACAGGTTGGAAAAAATACGGTATATGGATTCACGTATTAATTTAATTGGCTACCTCCAGCTGGCCAGGTCCTAAAAATGGCGTTTACGTTTGTAATCGAGTTATATTCCAGTGTGTATTCCAGATAAAAAAAAAAATTGTTCCTCCGATCGACGAGCGACGAGAAGGCCGGGCTTCTCTTGCATGGCGCGAATCACTTAAAGGATAATCTTCCTTTCGCTACCGGTTCCGTCCGAGAGCGAGCACCTGTCGGCCTCCATCTGGCTGCAACTACTCAGAAGCCGACGCGGCTGACCGCAACAACGTCTGTACCACTGCGGCTCACAGCGGCGTATATCGTCTTCATCGTTGCAGCGGTCAAGTAGAGCAGATCCCGGTGCGATCCGTCCGGTCGACTGGTCCAGGATCTCTCGGGGGATGGAACGAGGGCATCTCGGCGGATAATTGCGCGAGGAACGTCGAGCGGAGGTAGCCGGTGCTGGGAGAGAGGGATATACGTCGAGAAGAAGGCGCATTATCGGCGATGTCCGTCTCGGGGGTGGCCGGAAAAATCGTCGCGAGCAGAAGCGGAAAAACATTTTCAAAGACGACATATTCTCCGCGTATAGACGAGCGGATTTGAGGCTGCGTGCGACGCGCGGATAACACGGGAATAGGATATCGCCTTCTTTTCCTTCCATTTTTTGCCCTCCGCTTTTTCTGGCGGAGAAGAAAATCGCGTCCTTCCAGAAAATTGATCTCAGTAAGCTGTATTTGACGAGAGTACAACGTTCATCGAGATCGAATCCGACGCGAATGGTCCTTGCGCGCGTTGGATGATAGCATATTTCGCAGAGTGCATTCGAGGAGCGGAAGAGCGAAAAATACGCGCGTTCGCGGCGCGAATGCGGAAATGCTGTTTTACGCGACATATCCCGCGGTTATGGGGACCTCTTGCATAACGCGTTCCCGCTGGGCGATTTCGCTCAACGACTTCGCGCCCTGACTCGCCAGCGGAATTTAACACCTCGCGTTTGTCTGCTCGCTCGCAAATGGCGCGGCGCCGGTTAGGATTATCAGCGGGATGCATCCCGCTGTATCCCGCGCACGTAAGTCTCCAGACATCTTTTATAGGTAAATACATATTTCGCTCGCGTCCAATAATGGCGTGACGATATGGGGGCTATAAAGCGCCCGATGCGCAAGATGGCGAGCCCGGCGTGCGTGTACCTTTCGTCACCATGAAAAAAATGACGACCTCGTGTCCTGGCGTTTTTATCGAGTGTCTCTCGCCCGGGGATTAGCTGATGGAAAGCACAGAGAGCGAGAGGGAGGAGGAGAAAAAGAGAGAAGGAAAGGGACGGTTGCGAAAAATTGCTTCCGAAAAGGGAAGACCGAGACAGAAGGAATGGCTGAACGTGTTCCGGGCTATTGGTGCATCATCAGCTTATTACCACGAGATATAGATGCGTCCAGGTTGGATACGCGCTGGGATCCTCGAGTTACATTTGCAACACAGGCCACAGGCGGACAAAGAGCACGATCGTTTGCCAAATGAAGATCTTCCGTCGCGCGGTGGCACCGTAAACCCGAAGCGACAATCAGCAGCGCACTTTGTCCGCGTGCAAATTAAAACAGCGCTATAAGCTTTAACTTTACTTCGAAGTTTTTCCCTGAAAGTAAATACGAGTGCTCGACGACGAGACAAGGCAGCAGTTAATCCCGCAAAAAGCTAATAAAGTTTTTCGCGAGACATTTTTGCTTGGGACATCTATAAGTGTTTCAATGTCCGTCGTGCGTTGTGTGTAACGACGCCATTTTTCTTTTGCCAATCATCAAGAGAGGATCAAGAGAGCGACACCCAACGTATATCGATCGTTAAAAAACATTTATCGATGCAGTTTTGCGCGACAATTTAACATGCTACTTTTTATTGAAACATTTCTTCGCGCGATGAAAAACGCATGTCCGAGGTTTGCGGAAGGGAAAAATTGCCGCCGCGCGTCGCATAAATTGCGTCGCGCCCGTCGTTCAATAATACTTCCAGCTCGTCGTAACTCGCTCGCGCCTTCGGGGAGTATTTTTTCGTCTACCCCGCTTTCCATGCCTACTCCGCCTTATCCCGAGCTGCCGATAACCCGGAATTTTACGACGAGGCGCGTAAAGCGACGCGACTAGCGGCGGCGCTCCCGAAGGTGGTGCATCTAGGGCTCTGTCTGACATTTTTAAGAAATTCCGTCCCCGCTTTCACCACCTCCACCCTCGCCCATCCGTCGCCCAACGTTTTTTCGCCGACGCTCCGGGCTGACATTATGCTAACCAGTCTCCGACCCTCGATATTTCGAGCCGCTCGTCGCTCTCTCGTTGATCTACGAGCCCTATTCGTCCCCTCTCTCTCTCTCTCTCTCTCTCTCTCTGCCGATTTCTCCGACGCTTTCTCTTCGCCACTTGTTAACGTTTACGAGACCAGAAGCTGCATCTCCCGGGACGAAACACCCTCGAACTGTCAAAATGTTACAAACCCGCTGCTCTCGAGGGAGACCGGGCGCGAGGGCTACCGGAGAACGATGGAACGAGATTTCGTCCTTCGCGCCGTGAGTTATCGTCCTCGGAACCGATACCGGCTGATAACCTTTTCTTATCCGGATTACAATCCACCCATGTGCCGCATGAATGGGATTTTGGATGAATCGAGTTAGAAACTTCCATCCCGGGAAGAAGGCGGTGGCTAGGGATGAAAGCAAAAGCCGCTTTTACGACGATCAAGAGAATTAATAAGCAAGTCGAAGCGGAAGTGGCGCTCGATAAGCGAAGTTTTAATTTTAAATTCTATTTACCTTCTGCTCCGTCCGTCTGTAATGTAAGATTTAAAGCCGAAATATTGCCAACGATTTTTCCAATCACTTTCATAAATATCTTAATCAACATAGATTAACACTCGACATCGCGCGTTCGTCAATTCGTTATTTTCTTGGTCGATCGATTTTATTTTAATAAAGAAAATGTTGCAACTTCGATAACGCTCGTACACATCAATCTTGTTGTGAGCGAGCGCATTCGTGGCATTAAGCAAGGATTACTTTGTATTATCCGTTGCTCAGACGTGTTCCTGTCACACACGTGGCATATTTCAGCGTTATTTCGACGACGGGAACTCGATACGCGCCGCCGCGCCATTTCGATAGAGCGAAATCGGAGCGATCGTCGCCCGTCGACGTCGGTTTATCGAAAATTTATTCGTTCCCACCGACACGTGACTGCCGCCCGCTTTGAAGAGGACCGGCTGCCGCTAGCGAGCGTCGTCGCGGGCGCTCGCAAATGAAAGTTACTCGATATTGCGTCAATAATGGTTCGACGTGCGCGACAAATGGCGCGTGGCGGAAAACAGCCAAGAAAGGTGGCGGAGAGCCGGAGAAAAGAATAGCGGACAAACGCTTTTCCATTCGATAGTGGGGCACTCGTAAAAAATGTCATTGCACCCCGCGGGCGGAGTGCGCGCGGCCCCCGCAATTTTTGGCCGCAATACGTCATACGCCCGCAGCCGCGTCGCGAACGAGCCGCATTAAAAAGACCAGCGAAACACAGCGGGCGTATATGATTTTAGTCCTGCTGTATATTCCATATCGAAGACATTTTTTCATATTACAGGTCTGCCCTCGCCCGATGCACCGGCGTCGATTTATCCCCGACGCTTCGTGGTATTGGAGGTGGGTGCGCGGAGATCAGTCAGATCCAAGTTGTCAGAGCCAACGGTGTTCTCTCTAACGCATTACTATTTGTGGCACTAGCGTGATAAATATGAAACAAAAAAAAAAGCCCCCGGATAAATGCCGCAAGACTACCAGGTTTGCGAGCGAGCTAACGAATTTATGCGACACGTATTTTTAACTCTTTTTTAACTCTCACCCGAGCGATGAGAAATGGTCCGCCATCGTCTGGCTTTATCCAGATACTAAAAGAATTATGTCAGAATGGAAATTCTGGTTTCCGAGAGAAGGGTGGAACGTCTATTGGCGAATAGTTTTTTCCCCCGCCCGCGAGAAATATCGCGAGATCCATTACTCGGAATATAAATCTTATTAGACGACGGGAAGATCGTTCCGTATGCGACTCGATCCAATATTCGATCGGCGTGGAATCTGGTGGCGCGCGATTTCGTCAAGATGCCACGGCGAAATTTGCCAAATGCCGGAGAGGAAAATGCCATTTTAAGAGGACGCCCTTCGAAAAGATCCCGCCGTTCCGATTTCAACTATATGTAATGCCGCGGAAAGAGCAAGTAGATTATCGTAGATTCTCGCATCTGCCTCCGTACAGACGCGCGAGCGTGCAAATATCTGCACCGGGGAACTTTTGCGAACTTCCCACGCTCGCGCGTAAGGAACTTGCATCCGAACAATTACGAGTATTTACATGCTCGTTCCGGGTCCTCCCCTCCCGCCGTTTGCGAGGCGCCGGTTCTTAATCTCTGGCTCTTTTTGCCCTGATAGCCGCGTGAACTTTTAACCGTCGAAAGGAATTCGCCGGGACTCGTCAAGCGACTTTACACTAGGCATTAGTCGCAATTAACAAACGTTACTTTTAATTTGTAGCTTAAAGAGTGCGGTCAATTAAAGCAAGTTTACGTGGAATCTTTCAGTCTCGTATTTCACTAATTTCGCCTCGTTATTTCCCCGAGTCGAGTACGTGGTCCCGGAATGGGCCTCACTTATTCTATTCTGCCTTCAGTTGGACCTCGGAGTCGGTTTGAAACTCCAATTTGAGGTCCAAACGAGTAAAAGGAATTGTGTTCGACCTCATTCTAACCCTCAAAGAGAATGTAATAAGATATTTCACTCTCTTTGAAACCTCTTAGGCCGAAGAGGATCTACCGAACCTCTGTTGACTGCACTCGCATTGGCCTCTTTACTGCTAAAAGGGAAATAGCGACTCTTTTCAGGTCTAACGGAGGTCAGAAATTCTATATATTTTCTCCGACACAAAGACCTCATTGCTCCCAATTAAAAAATTATACGAGGCTAAACTGAGGCCAAAATATTGGACTCGGGTTGAGCCTTCAAGTATCTTTCATTGTTTAGTATCCATTGTTATTTAGTATTTACAGTTCAATCTTCGTTTGTGGTCTATTATTAATTCTTAACTACAATTAATGCGAGTTATTGCTTTCCTAACAACGCAATTAAATTTCGAGAGGGATTCCCAGTGGTGGAATTCGAAGCGCTGTGAAAAGAAACTCGCAGGCTCCCCCCCCGACCGATTCCATCGGCAATCAAACTTTCCCGTAACACAAATCAGATTTCCACGATTCCTCGCACGGTCGGATCACACGCTTTTTCGAGGGGGGGTCTGTGCTCCTTGTTGGCGCCTTCCTGAATATTTATGGCCGTTCGTCGAGAGGGGCGAACTCTCGTCCTCGAATCCATCGACGATGAAGACCGTCTTGTCGTCGATAGAGAAGCGAGCGTTCTTCGGCCTTTCTCGTTAATACGACGATAAATCAGGGCCATATTCCAAAAATTACGCGTGTAACGTGCCATGAAATGAACCGATCGCTCGTCAGCCCGGCCGTCGCGATTCGGCACAAACGGCAATAATCGTATTTCATGATCGCCATGGGATTCCTATTTAAATCATCCTTCTCTTTCTACTACTGCGTTCCCCCTTCTTTTCTAACCGCCGTGAATATTTTATATCTGCCATTTAGATATATTGCACGACGAGCGAATGATACGTTATTAAATGAAACGCTGATAGCGTATATTTTAACCGGGGAATGGAGAAATTTTGCACAAAAATGGAAGAAAAGGATTTGCACTGTGTAGAATTATTTTCATGCTTGTACTATTCTCAGCTAATCTCCTACTCGACTGCTCTGACTTTATATTCTTTCACATGGACACTGTTTTGGCTGCTTGCGGTGAGTCATTCGTGTCACTATCGGTTCTCGAGATTTTTTATTTTTTATTCTTTTCCTATGTTGCGTTTTAATCATTTGCGCTGACGATGGCATAGTATTGTCGAAACGTTCGCATATTCGTTTAATTGATCTTATTAATATATAATTCTTCGCACTGTCATTCTTACCGGCTCGTTGTTATTATTCTGGCCTTTGTTCTATTATTATTTGTATTTACACATAACGAGCATGTCTTTTCTCTTTTAACTTATACTTTTCTGCGATAATTTATATGCTTTTTCATTTTTATCTCTCACGTCTGTAAATTTTACAGCACATTTTCCACGATCGAGAAGTGCGTGAAACTTGGGTCTATTAGCAGACGCAAAATGTATCCGTTTGATTCTCAGTTTCATTTGTTTAACATAGCGTAGCGTTCAACGTGAGACGAGAACCAGATAACCGCATTTACCGTTAGCCTCTCGTCACGTTCTGCGGAATACGCGTCAGCAGCTAAATCATGTTGCAAGCAGAATTGCATATCTCATTTCTCCTCGTGCCTTGTTGACGGACGAGAAGTATGCGTTCGTCGAAATTAAAATCGCGTTAATGATCTTTTCGTTAAAAAAAGAAACAACTTGAAAGCCATTTATGCGTTTGGTATTTTAGTCGCAAAGACCCCATGTAATCTGAAATCAATATCGATTTCTTCGCGTGCGCGTATCTCGCCTGAATAAGTTTGTCGTCTGCAAACGGCAGGGAGAAGAGAGAGAGAGAGCCGACGCGAAGTAATATATCGTATACCCATGAATGCATACAAGTGCAAGAATACAGAGAGCGAGTAATGCCTGTCGCAAGATAAATATTATTCATGCGCGATTGCGGACGAATTTATTTCGCCACTCGCGGCGCTCGTCTTCTTCATGACATCGGACGTTTCGTCAAAAACGTCAGGAATTCCGCCCTTCCGCAAAGTAACGAAAGCCGCATCCCTTCGTGGATCGCAGGGATGCATTCCTGGTGCCTCGGGGCGAAATGTTTTCTCCCGCAACCGTTCATGTAGAAAGGAAATTATATCGACAGCTCTTACGGAAACTACCGAGACGAGCAATGGGCGCTTTTCTTTCCTTTTCTTTTTTATGTTTTTTATTCCACCACGATCGGCACGGCGCCTTACGAGATTCGACAGCGGCGAGGCAGACGAGGGTGTAGGGCTTGGAAACGAGGGTTCACAGGGCGCTCCTGAACTTCAGTACCGATCTTCGAGAAGCCCCGTGAGGCTTCTGGAGCAACCAGACCGTTCTTTCGCGCGAAATTGTACTGTTAATGCATTTTAGAGCAAACAACGTTGATTAAAAAAGAGAAAGATTTTCCCATGCGTTTCATTCCGGTCACCACAGAAAGGACCCGACGTCGCTATGATTCGCTTCATTATTGTCGGATTTGTAAATCATGTGTTTTTACATTAACGATATTTCCCAACGTATTCCCTGCAGCTCTTTCGCAACGCAATTCCTCAGCTTTTCGCGTTGCGCACACTCGGAAGAAAATATTAAGGCCTATCGCACACAAAATTGCATAACTACATATGCATAGCATAAACATCGTCTAAACCAATGAGCATCGAGCATTGAGTCGTTACATTGATTTACATATTGATTATATCATGTATTATGATATTACATATTGATTACACGTTGATTACATATTTACTTAACCATTGATGGTGTATAACCATCAATAAAACTCTTCATAAACAATGTAACTATCGAAAAAATTCTTCATAAATAAATATAAACATCATATCTCGCTTAAAATTTTTGCCAGGGTTATTTACTTGTTGTTTGTTAAAAGATTTACGAATACGAAGTAATAAAGGATATAAGAGCCCAGACAGGAAGTTAGTGAAATCAAACTTTGGGGTCTCTTAAGGTTGCCAGTGATAATAAATATAATAAATTTTAGTCGACCTACATGTCTTGCGATAGACGAATAGAATTTTTATAATTGTGACTCATGAAGGAAGGTTTTTAATTGAATACTAAGGTGGGACCGGCGTTTGATCTATCCAAATTTTGTTTTATAGTATCCACGTGGACAAACCGTATCATATTTATACCTATTTATCATATTATATCTATTTATTTAACAAATTATATCTATTTATCATTCTATTTATACAATTATTTTAGTAATGGCTTGAGAAGGACCAGAATCGATGGTCGAAACGTCGCTTGTATATCCAATTTTTAAATACATTAAACACATGCCAGATAAGGTCGACTAAAATTTATTATATTAGTGAAATCATTTCGTTGAAATGAAATAAAAGTCTGGTAAGGTCAAAATTTAAATTCGTTCGATTTGAAACAAACTTTTTCCGGATGGAGACTATTGTCTACGACAGCCGGTCTGTTACGTACAAGCGAACGACGAAGAGCCATTCGATCCGAGTTTCACAGCATTGACCAGCTGAGACATCTGGGCTTCCTTCCGATCATAATATTCAAGACCCTGCTGCTACGTTCTTCACGATGTTCCGTATGATTTACGACGGGAGAGTCGTGCACGTACGCCAATGTAAGTTGAACGAGCCCTCTCTCGTGGGCGCGATACTTTCACGAATCCGCCTAGCAGCGGAATTACTGCTGCACGTGCTTAGTAAAAAGAAAAAAAAATCGACTCGTCAAGTCCCTCCCGCGAGGAAACGCGCGGAAGTTTGCTTATCCAAGAACGAAGTACGTCGCGAGTTGCATTGCCGATGGCTCTTTTTATACGGGCATAAAACTCTCGTTTACGAGTGCGCCCTTCCTCTCGGAATATAGAATCAAACATGGCAGAGAGATGCAGCCAGTTGCATTTACTTGTTGATAGTGTATTAGAATGGGAAATCGTAAGGGACTGCGAACGATAACATTTTGAAAGATAACGCGAATAAGTTATACGCGAATAAAATGTGCGCCGTCGAAACGATAGAGAGAATAGAAATCAGGATCGTCGCGTGCGTCAATGAAATAATAAAGGTGAGAAAACGAGAAGGGCCCGCGTCGAAATCTACGCGAAATTATTAACAAACGGGATCCTATCTGTTGAAAAACGGAGAGTGCAAGATTGGCGATTCAAATCCCGAAAAACAGACGAGTTGGACGAGCGGAGAGAAAAGTACGTGGCGGAAGGCAGAGGCGGGTTGATAAGGATTAAAGCAAATGCACTCTTGATTATCTCGCCGGGATGAGGCGTGAGAGTAGAAGAGGGCTAAGAAAAACACGGGGAGGATGGAGGTAATGCGAGAGGCCGTTGAATACGCGGTCGGGATTTTTCATGGATCGATTATGGCAATTCAATCAGAAGGGGGAGGAGGAGGAGGAGGAGGAGAGGGGGGCAGGAGCGCGGGTGGAATTTGTCGTTTCGACGCGATTTATCCGGAGGAGAACCCCGGAGAGCGGCGCGACGTCCTCTCGAATGTGCTCTCCATCTATTCCAGCGGGATCCCGCCGGTGTTTTCTTTCCGTTTCCGGGCAACCAAACGGAGAAAGGTGCGTGACGGAGTTCCCGGTGGAACGGGACAGTGGGATAGGGGAGGGGGAGGGAAAGGAGGACGCGACCGCGACGGTGCAAACGGGATTGGCGAGTTTGCCGAGCCACCGCGTCGCGCACTTCGGGCACGGGTGCGAAGTAAAAAGAGACGAGAGCGGGCTGTTACGTAATTTATGGAGTGGTTACACGTAGCTCGTGTTCCCATTCCCCGCCCGGCGGCTCGATCGCGTAACGATTTGCGCTCTCTCAAGTGCGCGCTTCCGAGAGGAATTATTCAAACGTTTGTCGCACCGTGAGCGATATGGAGCGCCGCCGGGAAGAGCGAATTTTAGCCGATAGAACGGCCATCTTTTTCGGCAATGTATTTTACAGGAAAAAAATTAACGCGTATTCCAGCGTTTGTAACGTGTAAACAACAAAATTTCTCATAATGTAAAATACGTAAAAACGGGCCTTTACTTTCATCTCTCTGATTCTCTCTCTCTCGTACTTTTTAGGCTTAAGCATCAAGGATTTTTCTGTAACTTTGTTATTACCCGTCATGTAAAATCTCTGTAACAAAAATACCGTTCCGCCTCGCGTGTATATTTAGCTCCGGCCCAGAATTCTAAATCGCACACGGCGCTCAAGTGCATTATTTTGCCATTCTGTGGATTGCCATAGGAAGACTCGTCCAAAAGCCGAGCCGCGTTTGAAGCGAAAGCAATGTAAAATTTATAGATCGTAGAGCCAGCGTAAGAGGCTTAACTTTTCGAGCGATAATACTTCACTAGTAATAGGTCGGGAGCCGGATTCACGTAATAATGCGATTACTGATATCGGTTGCAACGGGTAGGGAGAGCCAACCGAATTTAAACTACAATTATCCCCCGCTATGAGATACCGTGGAGTGCAACGCGCGTGATAACGTTAGGCACGTTGTCGATACTCTCGCCTACAATGCCAGAGGGGGGGGGGGGGGACTTTCTTCACGAACGTTCCTATAAAAGTGTTAGAGATTTTTCACCGAGGCCGTCCATTAAGGTGTTTACAGAACGACGGAGAGCTTTGTAACTTTCTGCAGGCAGGAAAAGCAGTTAATGAGGATGCAAATTTAATCCGTCCGGAAGAAATTTCATTTACCGCCAGTCTCGACAAATAATTTGTCGTGGCTCGGTGAATCTTATAACTTTCAACGTCATTGGTGGCTATCAAAACCCCTTCGTTCCCTCTTGCAAGCGGCGGCTCAAGGTATCATTGATACCTCGAATGAAAGCTCGATTGCTGCTCATCAGCGCAACAGCAGTGCAATCTCCGATCGCAGATGACTAAATTAGGTAAAAATTATTGCATTTACGGTCTCAATTAGAAAAGTGAATTCTACGGATATTCTACACCGTCCTACCTTCGTAAACTTTGCCTGCAGAAGACAGAGATCCGTGAATATTAAAGTAATCGCGGAAACCAAACGATTCGCAAGCTGTTACGCAGCATTTTATATTGACGAGTGCAGGAATAAGAGAAAGATCAAATACAAATAGCGCTCTATAATATTTCCAATAAAAAGCGGCCCCTCGGACTATCCGCATGGATAGTTTTCCACAGCGATTTCTCGTAAACAGCAATACCGCGGCGTATGATAGCCAACGTTTGTTTAGCGGTCTTGCCATTATCGCCGCTGTTGTGTTCACCCTCGAGTTTATTCGCGGTCTTGCCGGGTGGAAAGGTCGATTGTGGTGCGCGCCGGTCTTGCGCGGGCTGTTTAATTAATCCGCCACCTACAAAATTCCTCGAGCGGCCGACCCGCACGATCCCCACCCGCTGCGGCCTCGTAAAACCTCGTCACGTGCGGCTCGTCAAAAGTTTCTAATTTACGCGTCGCGCTGATATCGAACGTGTCGCGGCGCGAAATATGCGACCTTACTAACGGGGCCGGACGTTTAGAGCGATTCGCGCCATAATTTCCTTGATGAAGCCGAGATACGTGGCGGATTGCCAAGAAGGGCGGCGTAACCTCGCTCTGCCCTGTCCGCTCCCCCGAGGGTAGTCGACGAGTGTCCGTTCGCTCGTAAATAACATCGCGAATTAAGCGTGTAATTTCCACGCGAATTACGAGCGGACCCCCGCGGGTCCAGCGCCCCCTCCCCGTCTGTTGTCGGCTCTGTGCGAGATATTTTTATTATTGTAAAAACACGCGTTGCAAAAAATTTACGATCGCCCGACGTGCGGCGCGACAAACCGTGAAACCCGTTGCCCGCGGCAGCGAATGACGGATGTTTAATATGTCGAAATCTCCGCTGGGAGAAAATCAGCCGATGTGGCTGAAATGAGTCATTTCACGAAACGCATTTCAAATAATGTTGGAACAAATAAATGACTTTTATACAGCGGAAGTACAGATCCACCCGTCGAACAGTTAGGCAAACTAGTGGGCCAAATTAATAAAATTATAAAATTGTAAATTGTACCACGTAGCATTTGCGGAATGTCATTAACGTTTTTACTACTTCGAAACTTTTCATTAGACGCGGATGTAAAATATACTCCTAGAAATTCGGTAAGTTGACTCAATGTTTTTATCGATGAAATGCTTTCAACTATCTGTAAATTTAATTAAATTCGTTGCCGCTACTAATGTAAAAACGCGAATTCCATGGCCAGAATCAATGTAGGATCGATACGAAAGTATATGGGGACTTAAAATATATCCCGCGCGTAAAACAGTGTAACTTTTGCGTTTGTCTCCTCGTCTGCAAGATATTGTCAATCTTCCCTTGATTGCAAATCGCCAAAGAGACCGGTGAGAAAATTGAGATGTAGTGTTGGGGTGTAAAACACATTCTGCGCGAGTAATGCAATATAGTAGGTTACAGCGCGAGCTATGGAAATCGAGGCGAAGTCGTATTTTTTCGCGCGCAGTTTAATATTCCATTCATATCGGCATTTTGTGCCTCGCTTTTAAGATATTAAATGTCAATGACAACGGTAAATATGGGGATTTCGGCGATATTTCATTGGAGGTTTTGAATACATGTATGAGACCCAGTACGCATCTGTTCCTCCTGATTGATGAAATAGATTGCGCCTTTGTGACACGCACCTGCGTCTACCACATTCATTCACGTTCTATTTTGGATTTTCCTTAGGCACATATTGCGAAGTATAGAAGATACATTACTTTCGAAATGGGCTTTCCGCTTGCCTCGTAATCTCACGACTGCCAGCTCGCGATGAAATATCATAGTATTTTGCTTCGGTGTAGTAAATGACGCATGAAATAGCCGACTTCAAAATTCACACAGCTTTAGAATCGTTAAGCGAATGGTATAATTGCTCTTCTCCGTCTGCCATGAAATATCTCATGTTATCGCAAAGTATCCTAACTAATATTTCGCTACACCTTTCGCTACACCTTTAAGGGAGTCCTCCTAAAGCCGTCTGTTTTATCGACATTCTTTGTTAGAAGTAATCATTTAATTGACTTTATAGAAATGCAAAACTCTTTTACGGAATTAAAGTACGCAGCAAACTCTAAACTACGCTGGTCGGCTTTATATCAAAAACGAAAAAAATTTTACTAATTTTTGATACACTTGACAATATTTGTTTGATTCAAGAATTCTACAATAAATATATACAAAATGAGACCAGCATACCCTAGGGACAACATATAAAAACAATATCCGATTGCCAGTAAAGCCATGGTGTTGACGATACTAGAATTCGATCCAAAATCTCGGTCTGAGAAATGTGTAGCTAATAAAATTGCTGCTTTTTCGTAAAAGTTGCAAATTGATTGGCTATAAATCTCTCGGACCGAGTAGAAGTTGGAATTAAAAATGTCGATAACTGACGTTTTTAATTCCGTCTCCTATCTTATCGACGTACTGATCGAGTTCGCCAGCGGTTTTAGGATTCCCTTAAATGCTAAACGAGATCTTTCAAATGTTATTTCAAATTTTATTTTGAAATACGTTCGAACAATGTGCATGTTGTAAAAAGTACATTATATATTTTTCTCATGTGGGATTATATTGTTGACATTGCATTTATACCATATATTGTATATGTCATAAATATTTTAATGTAATAATGCAAGCGCTTTACATGCAAGTTATAAAATTTTCAGCTGTTTTCCCATGCACCTATCAACCATGCAACTCTCCTCTACGGTGAACTTTTATTATTGCGTAATGTTGAGAAAAAGCTTATTCGTTGGAAGCTCTCGAGCCGCTAATGAGACAGACTGCTTAATTGTGTCTGCGTTAATTACAGAAATATCTCGCCGGGATCAGTCATGTTTTATTACGCATTCTGCACTGCATAAAGAATGCGCAGTAACATTTGATGCTATTTCGCTGGTAGTTATTCCACGTTTAAAACAGAATAAAACCCGAACTGTGCTCGCGCAGGAACGCAAGATGTATTGACGCGATTATCTTTTTGGCGTATGCCCAATGTTGTTACACGGCTGTGAAAAAGGAGGAGCTGGAGGACATCTGCATTGTTCTCGCGTCGTGGAAAAAAAGCGGAGTGCTCTCTAAAGGTGGCCGAAAGTTCGGACGTAATTTGTTCGTCAAAGTTTGCTCCGTAAACCCCACCGTTCTTCCCGCGTTCTCGGTCTCTCTCCGAGAAGGATTGTAAATAATTAACCAAGCCTCGTGGTTCCGCGAGGCTGCACGCGGGGGAAAAAGGTGCATGAAATTCCGGAGCACAACGCGACGCTACGCGTCAGCCTCGCAAGCAGTCTGTGCTCGTTAAAACGGCACGACGAGCCGTGACCCCGTGGATCTCCCGCAGTCGGTTTTTTCCCCTCTGTCGCTGCCATTTATTGCGCGCAACAGCGTTGATAGTGCGCGAAAACAATCCTTTTGAACGGGCCGGCAAAACATTCTGCTTGTCGATGGATGTTACGCCGCTGCGACGAGCCGTGCGCACACGTTACGCGAATTCGGCATCGTTGGACCCAAATAAAAAAACATCCGAAAGCTTTTGCGCGATATTTGCCGGGTACTATAATTGCCTTAAAGGTTTTACACGGTTTGCTCGCGCTGCGTGCGTATTCTGGCCATCCGAGACGGGATTGACAATTTTTAACTGGTTTCATAATTAACTTTGAAGCGTCCTCTTTTTTTGCATGGCGTTGCATTTTGTCTATTCGCCCAAATTATTCCCGGCCTTTAAATTATTCCGACCTTATTAAAAGATTAATTCTTTCATTACTTATGTCCTGTAATTTAATGCTGAGAGAGCGGGGAAAAAAAGCGGGGGAGAGAAAGAGAGTTAAAACATTTTTCAACTGCGGATCGATGGTGGTGTGTTTCAGGTATTTACAACATAAAATTATAAACACTTACTAGTCGAACATACGCATACATACGTACGTACTTTGTGTTTAATTTGCTATAAGACAAGCGTAGTTACACCATCTCTTAGATCCCTATAAAGAATATTGCGCAACAGGAACTCGGGGAATCGCTACTTTAGGGGTAAAACACTTTTTTTTACTGCAGTCATCAATTTCGAAAACTATAGTCGTCTGTCCTAAAATTACCCTATTATTTCACTGTGCTTCGAGGGACTTGGCTCCGAACGGCGTGATAAACTCATCCGGCCTCTTTTTCTCCCAGATCAACTCCGAAATCTATTAAAGAAATCGGCCGACACACATCGCAATCCTCGTAAGTCGTTTCACGCGTCGTTCGCTCGCACCTGCTCGAGCGGAAGCGTCAGAGCAGCGAGCGACACGAACCACTTGATAGACGGAGCTGCGACGCGAGCGGCGCGCAGCGACTGCATCTCGCGGCGATAACCGCGTCCCGTCCGACGGCCTCGTCGCATCCCCTATACTTTCCATTTTTTATGACACTCCACAACCCAATGGAGGCGCCTACCGCAGAGCGCGGGAATGCGAGGGGAAGTCCGTGCGTCGAGTCGACCTCGGGGGCGAACGAGTGCGCGAGAGGTCGCTGGTATTTCCAATTTCACAGAGCGTGGGTTAACGAGGCCCACGAGGGGCGGAGAGAAGTTAGGGCAACCACCCTGCGTAACTTCCCTACCCCGCCGCCAAAACTGACGCCGACGTCGGGCACCAGCGAGCGCCTCTCGTTCCCGGTGCACCCCTTTAAACGCGGCTGCCTCGCGTGCACCCCGCGCGACCGGGGGTTCCGGCACATTACCTTCGCTGATTACCAAGCCCGCGCCCCGCGGAGTATGTCACCTAGTCACCCTCGAGACACATACCTTCCGGAATACGGGGACCCTTCCGCAGGTACGGTCGCCGCATCTGCCGTGTTAGGCATCGCCCGAGAAAGTAGAAACGAAAGCAAACTGGCTGGTTGTCGCTGACACGCTTGATACATTCTCATGTATGCGACAAGATATAAAATTAATGTATAAAAGATGGTATACGAATAATACAAAAAATTACACAAATTAATAAAATTCATAAGGTTGTTATGTGGCAAATTCGAGGGAATACAGACTAAAGAGCCGTGACAGGATGTTAGCGTCTAAATTTTTCTTAGTTTAAATTTATTGCGAAAAATATTAACCTCGGCCAGGGTTTGAACCTGGACCTCCCTCTCACTAGGCGGGCGTCTCACCAATTCGACCACCGAGGTGTGGTGGAAATATTCATCGCAATAAACAGTCTAATGTTGATTCCCGAATGCCACATATCGTGGCAGTACACAAAATTACGCTGGCAATGAGATAAAATATAAGAAAAGTTGTTGAGACGACCGTGCATGTAATGCGACGCAAACGTATGAATCGCAATACATTCTGTATATTTTATCTGCAACAAGCAGAATGAGAAAGAGCGAACATGAAGAATAATTTCGTTACGGTTTTTTTCCGAAAATATTCTTGTTTAAAATATCTACAGGATATTAAATTACGGACATTTTTGTGTCGCAGGGCAGCGCAGAAACTGATTCTGTCGTCGAGCCCGCGGAGACGACGTTCTGGCGACGAAAACATCGGACCTGACGAGCTGCCCATTTTTCCCAATGGATACGCCGCGCTCCTTCTCAAGTCACCACCTCCTGCACCGCCCGCCCTTCTCAGGAGGATAGGCGTAAAGGAGCTCACCGGGGTCGGCAAGGTAAGCCCTTATCGATATCGTAGCCTCGGGCGTAGGCGACGAAGTTTCAGTCGCTACTTCGGAAAATACCCGGCCATGAATTTCTCCAGCCGATCGCTTCCATCACAGCAACGGCGAGATCCATGTAGACATTTTTCATCTAGATATTTAACTTTGTGTGTAAATATATACTCGTATATACACACACGCATCATGTATGATTGCGTTTTTAAGTAAAGTTATAAAAGATTCAATGCAAAATGAAAGCATGAGACTTTCACATCTAAAATTGTATACAAATTATAAAGAAAATTCTTTAGACAAGCAGCGCAATGTTATTTGTAGGAGTGTGTTTTTATATAAAGCTATAAAAGATTCAACATAAAATGAAAGAAAAATTGTATAGAAATTATGAAGAAAATTCTCTACAAAAGCAGTGCAGCGTTGTTTGTAGAATATTTTAGAAATCTGCTCTGGAAAGAAATAAGGACGTGCCAGACGGAATTTAGTTAGCTGACAATGGAATCGAGCGACAATTTAAAAATGCACTTTTTTGCGGTCGCGAAATAAAGCCGCTTTCGTGCGAATTAATCGATCAAGTGCGTGGACGTAGCGTGTACACATCGCATGGTAATGGCGTCTGCACTTCGATAGGATTTCCGCGCAGTTTAATCGGGACAGAAGAGCCCGCAGCAGACTTTCGCCTAGCCGTCTGATCCGGAAGCACGGTCGACTTCCGCTCGTTTCGTTTGCGCGGCGCTTACCGTAAATCCGTGGCCGCTCAATTCCACCACGGGAGGAGGGGGAGGAGGGGGAGGAGGAAGAACGTGGGCCCCCGCAGCTATCCAGCGGAATTTCCGTCTTATGTGCACGCTATCCCTCGGCGTGCGTGTGTGCGGGCGAAAACAATCACGGCATGCACAGAGTGACGCATCTTTGATATACGCAAGCTAGTACGTGCAACGCGCGCCGTCAGCAAAGTGAGAATACACGTTGCAGATGCATTTGCATAATGCACGGGAGTAACGTTGGCCAAAAATTTAATCCAGACAGTGTGATAAAAAAGACTTATCTTGCGCCTTTACACGACACGCATCTTCTTCATTTGTTCATCCGCGAGTATGTAAATTAATACGCAGAAAAAAGTTTAAATCAAACTAATTTCTTTGAATTTTGACCTTACTAGACTTTTATT
Source organism: Vollenhovia emeryi (assembly GCF_000949405.1). Classification (NCBI taxonomy): domain Eukaryota; kingdom Metazoa; phylum Arthropoda; class Insecta; order Hymenoptera; family Formicidae; genus Vollenhovia; species Vollenhovia emeryi. The sequence continues at coordinate 2,911,578 of NW_011967237.1, read as the reverse complement.
TAATTTGGAAGAAATTTTTTCTTTACTTCAACTGAAATTTTATTTGATCAAGACTGGAATCTCTAAGAGAATTCATTTCTATTTCTTCAAATCTTAGTAAATGCGGTTTAGTAGACGTAACTAAAAATTTAGTAGATTTCAAGAAATATGATTTCAATGTATCTCATTTGTTTAACCTAACAAAATCTTTTTTTTGGATGTAGTATGAATAACACACTTTTCATATAGAGGGTGTTATGTAAAAATTGGGCGGTACGCCGGGTTAAGACAGCGATTTTTAATAATTAATAACTCGTTAACTATTGCGAAAATTGCAAAATAGTAGAGGACTTTTCGACTCAGTCTAGTCTGCTCTATTCATAAATAAGAGATGAGGCGGGTATTATTATACATGACACTCTGTATATGCACGTACTTCTTTCAATATACATAGCTCAGCAATTATCCAGTTGTATTTAACAGGGTGAGATCATAAAATAGTAGAACGTAGAAACTATTCGTTGCGTGTCTGGAATGTGTTAAAAGTGTATAAATATTAATTGTACATCTACCATGTTGTGTAGGGCCATTAACAATTAAAACTGCCAAGAAGACAATCGACCTGATTCCAATATTGTACAGCAATTAGAGGCAATGTATTGTACATGACGAAAAGTCGATTCGCGAATAAGTATTATTGAATGGCGTAGATACAATTATCACAATTGAACAGCAGACTGGAAACTCTGAAGCGCGATACATCTCGTCCGTTTGATCCATTAGTTTCTCCAATTTTAATATCGTGCGATCGTCCGATAGTCCGTTCCTGGACGATGCTGTACACGTTTGAATTCACGCTCGCAGAAAGGTGTGCGCGCGTACAAATCTTCGTGCGGGCGTGCGATTTGAAATGCAGATGAGCGTCTCGCGCTGCTATAAGCCGCCTGAGTGCCGCTGCTACCCCGCGCGCTCCGAAACTACAACCCTTTCGCCGTTTCCATTCTCCGTTCGTCGGCGAGTGAGACAGCGGTAGAGGAGGGCCGAGGGAGGGGACAGGCGTCGAATATCCGGTTTAAACTATCAAACTGGATATCCGCAACGGGAGCCCTCGGAAGCGGTCCCAAGTTCGCCAAACGCGCTCGAAACGCGAATAGAGATGGTGAAGATAGAGATTGGGCGGAGCGAATCGGGTTATTCGAGAGCTCTCTCGACTTTCAATCGCGCTTGCAGACTTGCGCTGATATAGTCGGTACCGCGTGTACGTCTCCGGTGTCCCTAGGCACTTTATCTGCATGCAAACTGTCCGTGCGAATCAACATCCATATCTACACAAAGTATCATAGGTTCCGCAATAAAAGTTACAAGATACCCGAGATCTCATCTCGGTAAACACAAGATGAGAAGGTTGACTATTCTTTTTGTAAAACGTGCCTCATTCTCTAAAAGTCAATCAGTGGACTTTTCACTGAAAACAGTGAATAGTCGCTGATTTACAATTATAAGTATACCACTACGATTTTCAGTAGTTCAACTGGAACTTATAATTGGAAATTAGTGACTGTTCACCGTTTTCAGTGATAATCCACCGATTGACTTTCAGAGAGCACGTACAAACGCACGTAAAACTGCGAAAGAATAGTCCTTCAACGGATTCTCGATTGTATATTTACTGGTTCGCCCAATTGTCGATTTTCTTCCATGCGACAAATTAGAAAAGGCAACACGGCGCGATGGTTTTGTACCAGGTTTGTGCACGTGGTGAAACGGAACAGGTTTGATCAGCACGTTGATGAAGTCGGACGGAACGAACGGAGAGAGAGCTTCCCATATAATCTCTAGAGTGTACGGACGCGGTATGCTTAAATATTTGCGCGGTGGATAACGACGAGGATCACGCGGCGACGACAAAGCGATTTGGCCGGTCTGAGCGTAGCCGTCCGCAACTCCTAGCGCGCGAGAAAGATATTCTGTAAGTACGCGGGGAAGAGGGGACGTATGATGAACAGGAAATTTCTCCGTGGTACTTAATTATGATCGAATTATGCGGGACGTGTAAGATCCACATTAAACTTCAGAAGCATCTTTGCAAATTTGAAATCAGCTTTTCCTCCGCGAATAGTTGGCGAAAATGCAGCTAGATAAGTATTTTAGAAATTGAAAATTCAATTAAATTTCAATTCAATTAATTTCATGTGCATGATATAAATCCAACATGTATTTTTTTGTAAATTTTTATATATTATGCATACGCGAACCTTTGGATTCTTACTTTTTATACTTTATCATCAGAATTTTGTTTGAAGTGTACCAGTAATTCTAGAAATCTTTAAGGAAACGCCAGACCGCTATCAATTATGTCAAAATTCTGAAAATAAGATACTTTACGTAAGTAACCTTTTCCACGATATAAATTTGATGAAGGCTGCCTCAATAATTTATGATGGGATTGTTGATCGCCGTGCGATGCTCCGCTCTTCGACAACGTTGGACTGATTTTCTTGCAGTCGGAGAGGATCCTGGGGGAGCTTAACACGGTCGAGTCTCAGGAATTCCGGCAAAGCGTGGGCCACGGTGTAGTATTACATGAAAGGGATGCTCGTTATGTTTTGAGACGCGCATCCCCCAGCGGGATAAAAGCTGGTGGCTGCGCCGTCGCATAGCCGGCGACCCGACAGACGGAATTGTTTTTCGAATTAATTTGTCAGAAATAACGGCTTATTGTTTACCGGCGGGCGAGGCTAATTAAAGTAGAGAAGACGGCGACTGCGGAAGGATGCGGAGGCAAAGCGCCGGCGTTTCTTCGCTAGACCGGCCATATTGTTACGCGGAGAACTTCTCCGGGAACTAAGTCGCTCGCTTTTCCATTCCTCTCGTTTCCTCCGCGCGGTATCTTCTGAAAGGAAATATCCTTCAGCGGGAAATAAAGTTTGCCCACTGAAAGCACCAGCGCTAAGCGCGTTTGACTCGCATTAATTAACGAGCTTTTCCGCAATCTGATGTCGATTCCTCGGATTTCGGTTTATTCCACCTCTCGATTATCTGCCCATTTCTACGACAAATTTGTTACGCGACAAAATTAAGAAAATTTAGCGAATTTGTAATTCGTGCACAACTAAATTTGTGACAACTACTATATTCTTTACAGTTGCCTCTATTGTCTGTACAATTTTGGTCTGTACAATTAGGTCGATTTTCTTCTTGTTAGTTTAAATTTTTAACAGCCCTACACAACATGGTAAATATGTAATTAATATTTATACTCTTTTACGCAGAGAGAATTTTCTTTTAAAATTTACCTTGAAAATCATGTAATCGTGGAACAACGTGGTATTTTGAAGAGCTTTAGGAGAGTTTTTTTTAAATTTCACGATTACATGATTTTCAAGATAAATTTGAAGAGAACATTCTTCCCGTGCACGTGCTACTATTTTATAATCTCACCCGTTAAATACAAGCTGGACGTGCCTAACTTGCAGTTCCTTCGAGTTATACATGCATATACATGTCGCGGCCTCATAAATAGATCCCAACTTACCGCCGGTAATTACCACTTTCATAATAAACGGTGAAACCGTACATGCGAGAGCTGCTTCGCGAGGGGTCTGTCGGATATTTAGTGTCCTCGCCGGGGGAAGAGAGATAGCTGCGAGTTAAAGCCATTCGCGCAAAATGGAGGAGGCGCACGATGCTTTACCTCAACTTCGTTCTCGTTTAGAAGACGAGTTGTCTGCAGTTACGAGTGGCCGCTTGCTCGTCCCTAAGCTCGCGTACGTTTGAGCGCGTTTTGCTAGAATGTCAGAGGGACTTTAGAGCCGCCGCAATCCCGTTCCCTTTCTATCTCCGTTTCTGTTCCTGGCGGTACTTTCGGCCCGCTCTGTCCAGATTCCAATTTGTAGCTCAGAGTATCGCGGCGTGTCATTTCAACCAGAGACGAGACAAAGCTGCTACATTATACCGATAGTGGCTCGGGTATCTCTACGCGAACATCACGCGGCGAGATATGCGAAGTTGCTGCGATCACGATAGAACATTACGATACGTCAGCTGATGAGCTTTTAATGCCGCGAGTGTGTTGGTAGAACAAGTGCTCGGAATTAGATTTTGCTTCGGTTTCTCTGGAAGACGTAACTTTCATCTCCACGCTTGGGTAAATTATTTCTTCAAGCCAGTAATTTTATGTATCCTGTGTTACATATTTATTTTGAAACGTTGTCTTTTTAATAGACTTTTATATTGTAATTGTTGCAAGAAGATATTCAAATCAAAACAATGAGGCGGAGGGTGTTGATTATAATATATAAGCTTTAATTAACTATTACGTTTCATAAATGGTTCAATATAATGAAGACGATTTAATGTTATATTATTCATTCATGTTCACCAATTATTATCGATATAGGAATTATTTGATCAGTATAGAATGAAATCTCGCGACTCATCTCCGGCTTCATTATTTTCTCCAGTCGTCCCAAATCGAGATCAAATTTTAGCTGCGAGAGAGACGATGTAGCCAGAGAAACACCACATGTACCACGAGCCGGATACATCTGAAGATGCGAGGGTGGCAGATTTATGGGGAAGAATGCGATCCTGTGCGCAATACACAAAGCTACAGAAACCTCCGAGAAATTGTTCCCTTAATTCGAGAGGAACGATAAGGCAGCCAACTCAAACGTTCTTATATTAGAAGAAGAAATAGATGGTCGTATTTCACGCTAGAAAAATCTTTCATTTACGCAAGTACTCCTATCTCTTCTTTCCCTCGCGTTCAAACTTTATCGAAATAAAATTATCATGCGTGATTTTCTTTCTCAAGAGGGAATGCAAAAGTTGTATATTATGTAAAAGAGATATGTACACTACACACTTTTATTTACGAGGGGAAGAAAATTTTTAACGCTACAAAAGTCCAGATAGTTTTTGATTACACGTAATTGTGCATAATTTAGCGGAATTATATCTCATACGCGATAAACCATTAGTAACAGCACGCGAGGGAGAAATCGTTGCATGTTTCTTGATACTTCGCATAATGATCGGTACACACGAGTCGCTGATGTCGGTTGTCGATGGGAATGAACATCGCGGAGATCAATTTCGCGTGGGCATTCGCAGCGAGCTTAATAAGTGACGTATTAGGAAATCTCTGCGGAATATCTCTTATTTCTATCACGACACGGACGCACGCGAGGATCGATCGATCGCCGTTATTCTGACGTGCTGCCCCGGGGACCGCGGCGAAAGGACATGCGCAATTTCATCCGGGGACCAGAACTCGTCGCGGTCAGCGGTTTGAACCTACGCATTTGCCGAGCTTTATTGAAATGTCCGGTCTTAGGCTTCCCTCGCCTCGGTCACGTCGTTACGAGCAAGACGAAAGGGAAGTCGGTCGCCCTAGACACCCTTCCTGACCCTAGAATGCCTAATGAGGATCTCTGATTTTACCCGAAGTCCCGGCCGGACGTTGCACCCCGAATCCTAGCCAATCGCGCGTGGCATTAAGTATACAGAGATCGAGTTTGGAGTTCATTATTGTCGATGGTAGTTCTTGTATTTGCAAATTTACGCGGCAACGTTTCCCGACGAAGATGAAAGATACTGAAGCGAAAATTGATCCTTTCGAGTTTGAGTTTCTCGAATTATCGAAAGAAAATTCTACAGTGCTTGAGAACGACTCCACGTGATTTTAGAAAAGTTCCAAGAACCTGATGCCTCATTTTTATGACTACAGTCGCATAATTTCTAAAATATTTTCATTAATCCATTAAAATATAATTAATTAATTAAAAGTTTACCCTTCTTTTCATAAGGTACTGCTAGGTATCTTTCCGCGTGGATGTGCACTTGGAATGGATTATACTGAGAATATTAATTCCGCAGACATTATAGTTTGTTACTTATTTTCATATGCTGTAAAAATTTTTCGCGTTATTCTTTATAGATCCTTTCTTGCGCGTCGCTATCCACACCCTTGTTAATTTCGTTTTCTGCACGCGCTCTAATACGCGGCGTTAACAAGGTTCCGCTGATGGGGTTATTTTAATAATGAATTAATCTAGGAGGCATTATATAGGCGTCAGGAAGAGACGAGGTAGGGGTGTTTGCGGACAGTCCATAGGGACTACCAGACCACGTGGGCCACGTGGTACCCACAGGATAATTGGAGGTCACTGCGGTTTTAGGGACTCCTCGAGTCCCACGCCAACTATTCTCGAGGAGCAGCTAAATACGGACCACGCTCGACGCTTTGACTCGCATAATTATCCGGATTTCTGCTTCGATTTGTCGCGCAGTAATTAAGGAATAGCGATCATAGCGATATACTACGGAAACCGCGGCGTTATCGAGCGATTAAACATATTTTACGACTGCAATGGTAATTTACGGGTTCATACGTGTTAGCTCGGATCAAATCGGATTTTAAGACTCGCCCCTTGAGGTTTTATTTAAATTATTTTTCAAGAAACATATTTAATTGTAAGGACAATTTTTTACGATATCTTTAAGTTACGTGTGTACGATATATTTACGACTTATTTATATATTTTACGAAGAATGTTTAAAATACTGAATACATTGTCAAGATAGTGAAGACAGAAATTATTGTCATTATTTTTCATTATGCATTTATTACAATTTCTGAATAAATATGTATTAACAGATACCAAGATGTTTTAGAATTATTGAAAATATCCGAATGACATCTATATTTTTGGAAAGTAAAAAAACTCGTCGTTTAAATTATTTACTATCTTTATATTCAATTTTAATTTATAAATTATTATATTATAATCAATTTATAAGTAGTGCCAAACCGTGTATTTTTAGATAATCCGGCCATTATATTTGCGGATGTACCGCTAAACGCGATCGTAACACGTGATCTACAAACGTTCTAGAGATGGTACGATTGGCATTTAATTAGTGAAAAGGCTTCGATCGGATAGAGAGAGGGAAAATCAAATTAGCGGTAGAAGGAAACTGCCAGCCAAGAGAATGTACGAGAAAAACCGTTTTGTTGTTAGCTGCCGGTATTATCGATTTGTGTGTTTTTTACGAATGTCCCCACCACGAAAGAACCACACTGCGATTAATGTTCTCTTATCCAGCGGTATCCTGTTACTCGTTATTTATGATCCGTCTAATGACTTCATTCAATTAGTAACCTATCAAGTACAGACTTTCGATTATACTGAAATACCAATAACAATACATTCCTTACTTTTGTATTTAATACTGACATGTAGTTCTGATCGATTTTCTGACAGTTCTCACGTAGTCCCGATAATAATTTTCATGCATTTCATCAACAGATCCGATCTGTAATTAACTATTTTGAAATAATTATTTAGTCTGACACCGCTGGCACTTTATGTTTAGAAAGGGGGTGATAGATAGTATTTAAAATAGAACTATAAAATTCTGTTTTTTGAAAATGACTTTTTTTTCACAATTTCAAGTGCCACGGAAAATTAGCGCCCGCGTGATATTTTCAAATGCTATTTTTTGTATTGAAATCAAGGAAACTATCTTCAACACCTACACGGAACTGTAGAACTATTGCGGGTGTAAACGGGACTATTAATAACACTTTCGGTTTTTGAAACTGGGGCGCCAACTTCTCTCACCCTCGCGTGGTCAACGGTGCGTTTCATCAGGAGCCCTTCGTACTACGTCTTCTCGTCGATATTTAGAGCACGCGCAAATGTTTCCAAATGAATTCCTGTTTAATTCAGCTACCGAGGAACCCGCGCATTCTCCCATGGGAAGCCACCGCGCTAAATAAAGCAATTAATAATTATCGCGTGAACCCGCCCCGACCCTGTATCGACGTGGGCAATCTATTTCACCATGGCGATAAGAGCGGGACATTTATTTCTGAAAAATTTTGTGTTGTTGCCACGTGCACAAACTGCGACAATCGTGGTCGTTTGGTGGAGACATCAATGCGTTCCTTTGTGTCAGGATAATATCAGAGGATCAAAGAAACGCGTTGTAAAATATATGTTATGAATGCGCAATTATTTCCGACATGGTGTGAGTACCATACGCTTGCACCGTGTATATGTTAATATCCCGATGCAAATTATTCGTAATTACAACATTTGATTAAACCATTCGTAAACAAGATCACTGTTTAGATTATAGCGATATCATTATTAGCGCGACATGTATTCGTTGAAATGCCTGATTATATTAATTCGGGAAGCCCGCGAATTATTATGCCGTTGTCCTTTTCTAGTAAATATGACGCATTGATAACAATGCTAATTTTCACCGAAAAATGTTGAACATTAACGCGAAACCGTAGTTGAATTACTGGAGGAAATTCGTCGTTGCGTCACGTGGAGTGTACATTCGTTCATATATGACGATTAAATCGTAGCAATCGCTATGGGTGCGCGTTTGGAAGCTTATTCGGCGATTTGCTAGAGCGGATCGTTTGCGCATCCAGCAAGGGAGACTCCAGCCCTCGAGCGCATTAGTTCTTCGGTCCTTGTGTCCTGGGATCGGCTGCGCCCACGATGCTCGTTTCCGGGGTCACCGTCATAATTACACGTTTCTAAGCGACTTAACGAGCATCGGTACTACTAAATATACCGTCAGGTACCGTCCCGCCATTCCGAGATTAACTTAGGCTAAATGCGCGTGTAAGTTACGTCGCCGGGACCACTTTGCCTAAATAGCGAATCCATTAGTGTCTGCTTAGCCTAAGTTAGCTGAATGTAGTATTTACTCTTGTATGGCAATAAATATGCGATTTACAGAAAGCTACATGCCGTGTGCGATAATTATTTTATAACTTTCTACTTAAGGGCTACGTAAATTGCTAACGAGATATTTTTCGACGGGCACCGCAAAGTAGAAAACACATTCGAACTCACCGAGATGGCACGGTGATGAAACTTTGCGTGCACATAGTGGCAATTACTTCTGACAATATTACTCGCGATAATCGGCGCAGCTCTGAAATTAAAGCAAGGTTTCCGTATTAGATTTCGGCCTTTCTCTCTCTCTCTCTCTCCCTCTTTCTTTCCTGCCTTCTTTTTTCCTCTCGCTTCTACAATACAAGCACACGCTTGCATTGCCTGCGCCCTCTCACGCTTCACGTGCAATCCGAAAAAGTACCTTTGGCACGAGCGACGAATAGTCTGCCCACTTTCTGTTTGCTCGGCCGATGAATATCTCAGTGCAAACGGGACACGTGGTAGAACGGGAGCGTGCGCCGTTCTCTGGGGGGCTCGCACCACTGGACCATCGAGGAAACGCTGTTTAATTTTGGTGAACACGTTCGCTTCGCATCCGACATTTCTGCTATTTCACATTGTAGACGATCTGTCTGGGATGAGGGAACGATCGTGAAAAAGAAATCTCCGTGTTAGTTCGCTTATGCGACGTTGACGCTACGCATCATCGTTATCTTGCAAGACTTAAAAACTATACCGCACATTTATTTTATACTGGGTGTCATGTAATACCCGCCTCACCTCTTATTTACGGATAGAGCGGGCTAGGCAAAGTTAAAATGCAAAATCACTTAGTAGCCAGCAATTTAATCGACTCTCATTGGCTAGAAGATAATCTCGAGCCAATCCGAGTCGGCAGTTGCTAGTCTGATTCGGCTTTTACAGTATTTTTACATCTTTCGAAGCTATAGAACTTACAGAGCAAAAATCAGAATAGACGGAGGCCGGTATTTATAGTCAAATCTTATATTTAAGATCGTCTTGAATTTATCCAAAGATGCTGTATGGAATATTTTATTGGCCTGCGGAGTATCTAAAGATGATCTTAAGCCAATCTTAAATGTAGCATGCGACTAGAAATATCGCCCTTAGTTAATTGTCACAAGCGTTCGCACGTGTCGCGACGATGCCCGCGGCGGTCCATTTCCTTTCGATAACCGCAGTCCTCAGGAGAGCTCGTATAGGACATCCCTCTCTTTCCGTCTCTCCTGAGGACGCGGCGGCAGCGGCGATGGCGGGGTGGTAGTGCCGGTTTAATAAATGTCCCTGACGCGTGGCCGGCAAGGGTACAAATCGCCTGGAACCGCAGACACAATGCTTAGTAATGGCGGTCGACGGGTTCGCGCAATGGGTCCCCCTCGACGTGGCAGGTTCCCCAGGTTACTATACCTCGCGATGCCCATTCGTTATGTTCCTTGAACAGCGCTGCTGCAAGCGTCGATGCGCGCGCGTGCGCGATCACTGCGATTTGATTTCGGCACAAATCGACGGACAAACGACCGTAATTAATCCCGGTCGTTGGCCCGCGGCGCGTTCGCCAGATGTTCGGCCGGGGTCTATCGGAAACATCATCGTGTTGATACCTTAACACGACGTTGCTTGTAATTTGAGGACATCAATCCAGGTGACGTAATCCGAGATAGCTAATTTGAATTTTGAGACATGAAAATAGAGCGGAACCCTGAGGAATTTTCTATCAAGGAACGTCGGCGTTTCAAATATTATTTCAACTCTGTCGGAAGACTCTGTCAGCCATCTCTCAAAGTAGTTCCCAGCTCTATTTTAGAAAAAAAAAACTACGACTGTAGGCCTTTTGCTTGAAATTAAATACTACGTTAATTATAACTATGCTAAATATAATATAGAGAAAAGTACGAGATTGCAGATTTTCAACGTCCGAATTCAATCACAAATCTTTTTTCGCAACGACTACACGATCTAATACTCAATTAGGAGCCTATCTCACAATAGGGGACTTTCCTCTATATTTATTGCAAGTTAAGGAAGGCAAAATATGGAGTAAGGCCTAAATCTGATTTTCAAGTAGCGTTTCACTGGAGCATTTTTAAATTTTATATGTGGCCTCGAACTTTTTGTCGGTAATGTATGTAAACTAGTCTCATTCCCAAGTCTGTATTCAACGATTTTGCGAATGCGCCTGGCGTTCCGAAGCTCGAAATATTGAATAAAATATGCGTATAAATCGTGTTTCATATTTCTTATTTTTCGCAATTACTATATTCATAACTTCTTTTCTTTCACGTCAGAAGGAAGTTTCGCTCGATGCATAATTTCGCGAGCGTGACGAATCTTCTTCGAGGCCAGTGTTATTGATGCTCCCATATTCTCGTGGGCTGACAGGGTGTCGTCGTTGAATTTTACAGCGAATGTTGTGTACGCAACTGAGATTCTGAATAAACAATGTCGTCGATGCTTACACGAGCTAGTCCAGAATCCTTGAAGGATTCATGCCCGACTGGTACTTGGCGCTCGCGTTCCCTTTGAATTCGTCTCTTTATGGCAGTGCGGAGTCGCATATTGCTTCGGCAAGCCTCGGCAACAACTTTATTACGGCGTGCTAGCCGGGGCGCTGTATAAAGGTGGTCGAGAACGCACGTGAAATATACAGAATCAGTCTTGGAGCGCTAATACGCTTTCTCGGTACGATAAAATCGGGGAAATTGAGTTTCATTGATCTGTTTATAACGTCGTGATCTCGCGAAACGTGGCTGTGTGTCGACCGAGTGATGGAAATGCGTTTATAGATAAGTTCCTGTTTCAATATTGCCCCTAGAATCCATCGTAGCGACCCACTAGAGCGGGCCGCAACTTCGTTCTCTCTCCGGCTTTTGAGCTCATATTACGTACTGCGAATCTATTGGAGAATAAATTGATTCCGTTCAACTTCTACCACGACTTCGTTTACGGGCTTACGGCTCTTGTTTCTATGCGGTTTCGCGCTATTCTATACACGATTATTAGATACTGAAAGTGTTAAATGAAAAACGCAGCTATCGATATATATACATTTCTATTTATACCATTCTGCCAATTAATAATATTTATTTTAATTGCTTTGTGCAAGTATATAATTTTCGAAAAATATGCACTTGACGGAAAAAGACGTACGCTAGATAAAATGAGAGCAACTTTTCGTTATTAAACAAACATTCCCTTCAGTCAGTCGTTAGTGGTTCTCAAAGAGACCAATGAAATTGAAATAATCGCAAGTCAATCTGCAGAATCCTTTGACCGTATCATATCTGGTCCGAAGAGAACCTGCTGAACTTGGCAGATGCATAAAGTTGGATTAGTTGGAAAATTAATAGTGTACCACAGTGGAAAACCAACCGAACCCAGCCAAACGTACAAGAAGAACAGGGGGCTGTGAAGGGCGGCGAGCGGGTGAGAGGAGCACTGGAACGGAGGGAAAATTGCGTCGCGAACGAGTAACACGAGTCGTTAGTGGCTAATCCGCCATAGGGGATGAAGGGGACACGTTTCGGACCGTTGCCGGCGTGCACCACCCACTCCCGGATTGCGTGGGCTCAAGAGTTGCGCGAAAACAAGAGGACGGCTTTTTGGGGCTCGCGAGAGGAGGGTTTGGTTCCGTATAGATGAGTGACGAGAGAGGGGGGGGGGAGGGGAGGGGGTGCATTGAGGGCACAGGGAGCGGGTGCTTTCTGTTGATTCAAGTGGGCACGTGATAAAAATGACAATGATGAGTTAATGCAATAACTGTGTACCTTCCGACCCTCGTTCGGCTGGTGCCACGCACACAGTTGCAGTGTACCGTCGGCGTGCAATCGTGCGTGTAACGCACGCACACACGGCAGGACGGATCGGGCCTACGGACGGCGACGGCGACGACGACGACGACGTGTTGGTATAATTTTCGGGGAGAGAAGTTCCTCGACAGGCGCAAGCGATGATAAAGGTGGCGCGTTAATTACCGATACAAGATTCAAATTTACGTGACTATCATGCCGCAAGCTGAATTAACGATGGCAGTATCGAAAGTGGAAAAATTGATTGCGGTGACACGCGAGCAAGGCGACGAGTAGATAAAACGGATAAATATATTTGGACGAGCTGTTTTTAATAGTTTCGTCTGATACCGCAATGATATTATTACCTGAAAGCTTCTTCAGAGATGGATCAATTTACATTTCATTTAGCAAACATTTTCATTTCTTCTTATATTGCCATTCTTAAGCTTTCAATAATAGACATATCGATAACCTGTGATAAAACTTCCATTAAGGTGAAATAATTATTAAGTAACTTAATTCTACTGATTTCTTATTCATAAAACTCGCAATTTCTGATACCACAATTTTTCCAAATATTTATGAAAAGTTTATATTAATATTAAAAGCGTAACGAACGAGGTCTCTAGTTTTCTATCAGATTTATCATAGACGGATGACTATCGTACAAATCGACAGAACGATACGTTACACGTAAAATTAATTGATTGGTGGACGCTCCTCGATGTATACATATATATATATCTCGCATCCATTTCGCTGCTGAATTCAAGCGGACCAGTCTTTGTAGAAGCAGATTGGGGTAGAACGAATGATCGCCATTGCCGATGGAAACCGTATTCCTGGTATTTAGCGGCGGCCGTTGCCAATTTACTTCGCGCGCACGATAAACCCAGCTGAACGGGATTAATGCCCGGCAACGGCCCGCCCTTGCTCTCGTCTATGTCACTTCGCTAAGGATACTCTCTTCGATCCACAGTTTCTTCCTCCGTCTCTTTTTCTTGCTGCAATTCTTTACGATGTCGAAACTGCGTGTATATAAAACTCGAACATATCGATCAAACACTGTTCACCGATTTCTAATTTAAAATTAATGAAATGGCAGAAACACACACACACACACACACTAGCGTACAAGATAGTTGTGTTTTATTTGACGAGCGTACGTTTATTATAAAATTATCTTGAACTCTGTAGAGGTTTTTCTCTCTATTTCCTTTTAATTTACGTAATATCCCTGTAAACTGTTCATTATCGCGGAATCTTCTTCTTCTTCTTCTTCCTCCTCGTGTATTAGACTTAAAGCCTGTTTTATCCAGCTCGTTCTGGTACAGATTTGAGCATTTGGTTTTACTTCATCTTCGGTAGTCTGCAAATCTTGCCGAAGGAAATCTCCACAACCTGGAGAGCTATACCCTTAAAGGGGTATGTGTGGCAGGATACTCTCGGTGGTTGCCACTTCCCTACGAAAAAACCAGCGGTCTCCGTGGCTGGACTTCAACTCGGATCTTCTCGTTCATTTATTTACTAAGCACCGCACATTTCTCCGCGCCACGCTCGCCACGCTATCCCTGTGAACTGTCCCATTATCGCGGAATATTTCTCGCAATTCACATAGTTCGAACGCGATTAAAGCCGGACTATAATGAAGCTTGATTATTAAAACGCGCGGACGCTGGCTATCGATGAGGGAATTATCAATTACGCGCGACGAAACGGATTAACATAAATCGATCCCGTGACCGATTTAGCCGAAATATGTATTGGATTTGAGAAACAGCGTCTCGCGAATACTGTCCCGGTACCGAGGAGTGTCACTGACCTCACGCCGGGGCTCTGGCGTCGATTCGGATATTTATACGCGTTTATTTTTGTGTAATGGCTTTTTCATTTAAATCGCGAAGATGCATCGCTCGCACACCGAGCAAATCTCCCGTACCTCTCGCATCCCCGACACCACCTTCCAGAGTCGCACACCGGCCGCTTGGATTTCGTGGCTCGTGGATGTTTTCGGAGTTAATTGGCCGGTGGACAGGCGAACATTGCACCGACCCGAGGTTCGCTGCATAATTAATCCCACCGTCGGCTGACCTAACGGTGCACATTGACTGCCGGTGCTCGCGCAATTCGAATGGCCGATAGCCCACCCTGTATGCACGATAGCCAGCGAGCCAACCAGCCGAAAACATCAACTTACATATTCAGTGGTCCGTTGTACTTGCTTGCAGTTTGCACTGATACACTGGTAGCTTGACGGGATGATTTAAAGCGTTCAGATGTCGATTACGTGATAAAGAAAGGTGTGCACACACAGGGTGTTCGGTAAGGTTTTCTGCCGAGTTCCACTGGATAGTCTTTAGCGGCACGAATTGTTTTACTTGAATGTATTTAAATAGCGGCGTAATTATTGCGTTAGTCCAAGTCTGAGGAGTGAAATATAAATACTTTCGGCAAAATTGAGTGAAGCTTATTGTCGCCAGTGGTAATTAAGCAAAGGGAGAATTTTTTAAAAAGCCGACCAGACTGGCAAAAAGTGATCTTTATTCAAGTCACAGCGTTTCCAACTCTTTATCGGGTCCTTTTCAAGTATAATTTAAAGTGGACTGAAAAATTAATTTATGCCGAAACAGCCAGTGCATTTTTAATAGCGATGTCAATTTCCAAAATTTCCAAGCAGCTACCATACGTTAGCGGATCTCGAATAAAACTGAGTCGAGAACCAGTTAAATACTTTCGGTTTATGTACAAATACGAATAAAAAGTTTTCCTCTTACTAAAATATTAAAAACTGAACTGATTTAAAATAGTCTACGACAAAGAGCGTGGCTCCAGTGCACTGTACATCTAATATTAATTTATTAACAACGCGGCTCGTGATACATTATCCTCTTTGAGCGTAATACTTTGTCGACGTCCGCATCGGCAAAGTATCCATTAATTTATCCGCAAAATAATCCTTCCTCCATTAAGGCATTGTCGCTCCGTTATAGTACGAGGACGATCATTTGCCGGCGCAAGGTGCCGCGCTCACTGACATTTTCTGAGTGAACGAGTGCATCAAGGGATGGCCACAAAGAGAATATTCATAAAGTCGACCGGCGAGCGCGCTCTCCGTCCTATCCTTCGCGATGGAAGAGCGCGCAGGGTGGAAGGACGAACTTCGGATGGTAGGGTAGTTGAGCCGCTTAGCGACGAGGCGATACCCATCTCATCGGTCCATTTCCATAAGCAACCCACACCCGAGGCACCTTGCAGCCAGTAGGCTGTATTTGAATCTCGAATATGCGCTTGATAATTTATGTCAATGTACTTACGAGATGTACCACGAACCCAGTAATAAATTAGTATCCTATTAGGTGCGTTCTATCATAAATAATGCGAAACTTTCCGCAATTTTATATCATTTGTCTCTTGGATGACGCGAATGTAAAAACTGAATACTACAGCTGGACATATTATTTCAGTTGTTAATGCACAGTGCACACAACTGAATATTTTAGTGATTTAACATTGAGTTGTTTAACATTTCAGTATCGAATTTCAAATTAAATCCCCGATTTACTAATTTAAAACACGCTCTACCCGTACAATCAAAGACAATTAAGTTAGATAAAGGCGCCTTCGTGATATTTAGATGCTGCAATCTTTAGAGTGATGCGCGTTCTCATCACTTGTGGAATCATTTCATCTCCTCTCGATGTTTCACTCATTTAACAATAGCATCGTCCAGGAAGTTTACGAAGAGATGCGCGGACGAGTCTGAATCAAATTTTATCGCGAACTCGTTCCGTTAGCGCCGTAGGCCTTAGCCTGTTTTACATTTAAAACGCATTACCGCGCCGACCGCTTCGAGCCCCGCGCGACGATAAAATGAAATTAATGGTCCTGCCCGCCGATTCGAGATATATCGACAGAACGATGGCGGCGGGGGCGCCGGCGGGGAGAGAAAACGCGCGCAAGTTGGTGCGAGAGGAAAGAAAAGACGCATCGAGATAACGCGGGAGTCTAACGCGAGGTGTCGATCAATTCTCGCAGACCTCGAGAAATAGCCCTCCGCGCATGGAACAATGCAAGTCGATATATAATGTCGAATTTTAATCACTGCACAAGCTATTTGAAATTGATTCCAATATGATATTTCGTATGAATAAAACGTATTCTGTCCGTCTATCCTTTTCCGTTAGAGCGGATCATATATCAAATACAGTCTCAGAATAGCTTTGTTCTATGTATGGATTGTATTTATTACTCTTCAGTTAATTTTTAATCGATTTTTTTATCAATAGCGAAGTCAGTTTTGTGTAGAATAAAAAATTGATGGATACGATTTTAGATCGTAACCGATATAAACTTTGACGTGTATTTTTGACGTCGGGTAACGCAATTCCGATATCATCTTGAGACCAAGCTGGCGCTCGTGATTGCATTTGAAAGTTAATTAACAGCCACGTATATAATGACGATTCTAGCCTTGTATATGTGTCGTGAATTTCAAAGTATTCTATTATTTTCATTGCCTATTTTGTAGCGCTATTATAACTCGTTAAATGTGGTTAATTAACGAAGTGATTAAACACCATTATCGCATCATTAAACCATGCAGAGAATAACATAATTACATTCATTCAATTGCAAACGTATACGATTCTATGAATTACTATTATGCGAGCTAATTGAGCGACCAATTAATCGATAGTATCATCTTTCATTACGGAACGGAATAAAATTTTAATTGAAATTTTTGTTTATCACATCCTTCTTTGCCCTGATCTTAAATAATTTCATCAAAAAGAAACTTGCCAATCAAACTCTTTCAGTTTAAGCTTGAAAGAAACATTGAAAAATCTTCGAAGATTAATTTGAAACGTTTACATTTTTAACCGAATTTTTTTTTATATTATATCGGATTTGGATTTAAGTCATTCGTTTAGAGTCCCACGATTTCTTCTGAAAACAATTTAACTCACTTTCTTCAAACATTTCTGTTTTGTCTCGTAACGATTAAGTCAAGCCGTTTGAAACAATTGGCAATAATTTTGCAAATGCGAAAATTCCACTCAATCGTATTTAAACCGTATTTAAAACCGTGCAATCTGGAGAGAAATACATCGGGGATGGGCAAAAGTGTTAGAGGGTGAAGGCACAAACAAAAAAAAAGTTGAAAACATAGGAAACAGCTATTTCCCTGCATTAGTCGGGCCGCTTTTTGCTCCTAGGGAGGGGGGAGTTATACCCGGCGGGAATACCTCGCGAGGGTCAGAAAATATGAGGAGACTCGTCCCGGTAATAGACGAGCACTATTAATTAGGTAGATTAAACTTTAAGTGCCCATCGTTAGCTGGGACCGGGCAAAAGGCGGTTCGTTATCCTCCGGGAGGCAGGGAGCGAAAAGAATGAAAAAAAAAGAAACACTGCAGGGGTACGCGGGCAGGCAGTGAGCCCCGTTCCGATGTGACATTTACACGCGGCTGGGAAGAGAAAGAACAGCGGAAGGTAAAGGTTTTCCTCTCTTTTTCTCTCGTCTTTTTTGTCTTTCCTTTTTTTTTGTGCGAGTGCTAATCTCGGCAAGGGAATTCGTTATGAGAGTAATGGAGTAGCGCGAAATGGATTAACGCGATGCATCGTCGTCTCTCGTCGAGGATATCGGGATGCCCGTTCTGCTTGGCGGCGGGCACGCTTAATCGATTCCGGAGAGCGAAGCCCTCTCCGGAAAGGGACTTTTGATAACCCTTCGATAATAAATAGCGATCGCGGCGCGCGAGCAGGCAATTTGGAAGGTGGCGGATAGCGAGACCACAGAATCCGTTTAAATATGCCGGCCCGCTTAGTATTTTGCGCCCTTTTTCTTCGCTACTTCCTCAGTTCACTCGACAGTCTGCTTCTGGCTACGCTGCTTTTTCCGTCTGCGGTTCTCCTGGGACTTCCGGTACCCGTCCGGTCATCCGACGTTAATGGACTCCCTCAAGACCAGCCGCTACGTCTCGGACGACTAGACGGACAGCCGGAGAAAGTAACTGTTTTAACAGAAATTGTATTTGATATCTGCCCGGGCTTTTATCCGGGCTTTATCGGCGCCGCTGATGTTAATTTCGTTTGTTAGACGGCATAAACTGATTTCCCGCCTCGAGGAACACGGCTTCCCCGAGCTCGATCGCTTCCACGAGTTGGACGCGCAGGTATCGTTAATGCACAATACTCTTGATTTATACAACTATAAATAATATATAAAATATGAAAAGTAATTAACATGGAATAGGCATGCAACATACAGGTGTGTATTTGCACAAAATAATTTTGTAAATTGTCGGGAACAATCGTGATCCCGTAGCCCGACAAAATTATACTATAGTACTTTAATAATAATTAACACTACCGGCACCAAATATTTTTTGTATAATATGATCACAAATTCTTGACGTCATTTCTATAAATTCACATTTATGAGGTAAGCCAAAACGGGCGGGACGAAAGAGCATCGTACGCTTTATCGTAGATTTTTTGATGACCCCCCATCTCTCTCTCCCCCTCTCTCTCTCTCTCTCTCTCTCTCTCTCTCTCTCTCTCTCTCTCTCTCTCTCTCTCACTCACTCATTTTAAAATTAAATCTTCCGATTTTATCCGACAAAAGCTCGGATTTCCTAGGAGATCGTGGCAGAAGAATGCGAGGTAGGTGTATTGCCTCCACCTTTGCCACCAAGTCAATAATCGATAGTACTCGTACTCACAGGGCTATGAACCCCGACGGGACCACATTCCGCCCCCTTTCAGCTCTCCTCAACCCCCCTACCGCTCGTCGCGGCGCGATCGTGGCCCGTTTGGAACTTTAATAAAATATCTGAAATACCAATATTGTTTCACGCTCACATTCGAGCATGTCATTGTATTAGGACCCGAACCGATTAAACGCACGGATGCATTCGGTATACGGCAATTTTGCTTTCGACGCGGGCAAATTACATAATTCGTTTGGAACTTCCGCGTCACAGAGCAATTTGTTGAGCTAGGTTATCAATGTTAAAAATGTTTTGGCAAAATGCGCTGTTCTGAAATACCACCCTCCCCTCCCCCTCCCCCCCCTCCCCGTTAAACATCGCCGGATAAAGCGTGCTTCGTAAAATACCTCGCTTTTATTCATAGATAGCGTAACTAAATTTTAAACACACGCACACGCGCGCGCTTTCGCATGCGTGCAAGAATAAATAAATGAGGATATATCATTACAAGAGATATTGCGAGAGGTATTACGGGATATTAAAATGTTTATTTAATCGCAATTCGCACTTTTCGCGTAAATTGCAACGTTTATTAAAAAAAAAACCAGCACTTTGTAAAATGAAAACAAACATATCTTATGTAATGGAAACATTTTTTCCATTTTCCACCCATTGTTATTCCAGTATCTCCGCATAACGGATTAATTAACTACACATTTGTATCCGTGTTAATTCGAGACGACGACGACGCGAGAACTTTAGTGCACCAACTGGCAAATGAGCTATCAAATTGCGTTGTCTGCAAGACTTGGCGGAAAGTATCACTAGACAGTGAACTTCCGACGAAGAACAAACGAACGTCGTCAAACATGCATTTTCAAGTTCAAGTCTCCGATCCGCCGATCTTTCTTTCTCTCGCACTTTTTCCCCCCCTTTCCCGTTTCCACTCACGTACGCGGCTTCGATATGAACTTTCTTCCCACTTTCTTCCGCCCGCTTTTATATCCACGGGCGGAAGAACGTCGGCGGGGCGAAAGAAGGAAGGACGAGCCAGCACGAAGTTCTCCGTCCGAAAAAGTTGAGAGCTCGCGTTGTAACGAGGAGACGGGGATTAAACAATAACGAGTCCCCTTTACTGAGAAAAGTTGAGCGCGATTCCGCCGTGTTCCCTTCGTGTTCCGGCGCGCGAGATCGGTAGGACCGGAAATGATTGTTCCGGAATTTCAAGGTCCTCTACAGCTGTGTCGAAATGTCCTATCAGTATTGTACTTCTCTTAAGAGCTACAGATGTCTGTTCGCAACAAAAATATGTGCAGATATCGATATTCTTGATTCGTGAATGATTGAAAAATAAATATCCATTAATTTCTTCATTACACGTACAAAACTTCAAACAATAATCAATCTTCCTCGTTAACGACGTCTCTCAGTACCAACTCGACACAACAACGACCTTTAATTAACGACGTTTTACAGAGAGGCAACGCTATACGAATCTTAGCACTGTTTTAGCACTAGTCTTAGCAACTAATTAAGTTTTTAGGTGTATTTGTTTGCGCCATTTACCTAGCATCACGATTGTCGGCTGGTGCATGCGGTTATGCGTAAACTGGAAGACGGTAGGGGGTGACTTTCGGTAGTGGTATCGCGGGAGTACCGGCGCTGGAAGCTGCTCTGTCTGAGCAGGTTTGTGTATATCAGCCGCTGTAAACGCGCCGGCTACTTATTATCGTCCACCACGGGCACGGAGGAGCTTAGATTGCCGAGCACGAGCTTTAAGAGGTGGCTTTAAGGATCCCGGGGTAAGTCTGGCCAGCAATTACTCCATTGTTCCCTTCGTGAGCGTTAAGGGAGCAAATAATGATAATAATAATTAATAGCGCGAGCGCGCGGGCCGTACTTACGACATCGAAGATCCTCGCGAGTCCGTAGTTTCTGCTAGAATCTTCACTTTGCAGATCTCTCGAACTGGCGGAGCGACGTACTTGCGAATCGTTAAAAAAGTTTAAACGAGTCGACGCCGAGCGAACGAAGTTGAAGAATAAAATCGGCACATTGCATTCAACGTAATTGCAGCGCGTTCTTATCGTTGGAAAAAACATGATGCCGCGTTTTAACAGAGAGCGCCTTTACCTCCTCCATGCAATCCTTTTATTTCCAAAAGGATGTAAGATCCATTTCGAAATCTGAAAGAATTGATGAATATTAACTAACGTATTCGTTCAGAACTTGGTTCATCCAAAATTAGAGTTTAAATTCGACAGGCTGTAAACGTGAATGACAAATCTTACGCAATTCAAGAGATAAATGCGCACAGTGGGTAGATCCGTTCGGCGAATCCGTTCGTGAATTTTTCACGAAGGTCCATCCGAGTGGGCAGTGCCGGGATTTTTTTTCCTACATGCGTGTCGACGAGCGGTTAGCGAACGCAAGAAAAACTTCTCGCGAAATGCGCGAGCAGGCGAAACGGGGGCGTCGTGACGGCAACAGACGCGACCACCGCGGCGAGCCGCAAAAAGTGCAGTTTGACACGAAGTCGACCCTACTCAGACCGGCGAACAATCCGGCGGAAAACAATGCCCCGCTTCCACTCCAACTTCCGCCGTATTGCTTCCGTCTTTCCTACCGCGGGGGCTGTCTAGTCGCGAACGTATTTCGCCGCTCGACGTTGTTTCTTCCAGCGTGTCGGACCGTGCTTCGGGGGCTTCTTGTTTGTCCACTTAATGGATAACATGCGAATTAACAAAGGACCGTGTCGATGTTTTCGGTGCTCGCGAGGCGGGTAAATCGCACGACGAGTGACGCCCAAGTAACGTTCGTGTTTGCCGAACAATAAGGTCTTGGGACGGTGACCGATATAGTGTACGGTCACACGAGGGAATTTTTCAAGGAAGTACGACACGCGCAATGTAATTTTCCGACAATATATGTATAAATAATCCATTATAAATAGGGGTGTATCTTCGTGGAGGTAGGCATTAAGACGCGTCCATAGACATAATATGTCTAGACCGAGCGTTTGCCTTTATTTGAGCAGTGGGGGTAGAGGTTCACGTAGAAAAGGACAAACTCTGTTTTGTGCTATTTCGTTCGCTCTCGTTCGCATGCGAACGAGAGTACAAGACAGAGTTTGTCCTTTTCTACGTGAACCTCTAGCCCCACTGCTCAATCCTCGGTCTAGATATATTATGTCTATGGACGCGCCACTTATTAATCTTCGGCGAGAAAAATAACGGGCTAGGATTAGATCAGGATTCGAAACCTGGGACCTTCCGATTGCCGGGTGAATCTCTTCTAACTGAGCTATCTAGGTCCAATAACAATCTATTTATATTTTTAGATTTTTATATATTTTATAATTGTTTTTATGGGTGGAAGCCCTATTCAAGTGACGCTGTCGGCGACGTGAGGCAATACAAAGTTCTGAAAAATAGCGCAAACATGTTAGAGAGTATGTTGGAAACTCTTCAGCGTCCCGCAGGAGTCGCGGCAGTTCGTTCTATTGAAAATGGCAGTCAGCTTAGAGAGTTGTACAAACTCTCTTTGCCGAGGTGCCGAAACACTTCCGTGGAGAACAATGGTTTCGGTCGTACCCGGCTCTTCCTCTCTCGTCCTTTCTTTTCATCCTCTCCGCCTCTGTCTGCACAAACAGAGTTTTATCCTTGACTCAATCTTCGCATACTTCATCACGATGGCGTAATGCAGCGTACTATACCAATCTATTTTCCATTCTCTTTGAGCCGCTTTGAGAATGTTCTCTCGGAACAACATGAGCAGCGTGAGGAATATCATTGTTTTGCGAGGCAACCAGATAAGACCCGACAAACCAGCAGTTTCGATATTCACATGGCGAACGTGCAGTATCGATAGAGAAAATGTGCATAGGCGGCTTATCGGTATCGCTCCTTCCGAGTAATCGCTGGAGTAATGTACGAAAATTCCACGATAAGGGGGACGTATAGCGACGAATTTTTTATTCAAGATAAGCCGGCAAGAAGATGTAGCAGCGAAGAAGAAAAGAGATAAGGAAAGAGATCAAATAAAAAGAGAAAATCCTCAAATTGGAGGAGCACTTACGCGATCCTCCAGCCGACTTTTATTTTTAATGGCATCGATGGATGGAAAAAGTTGGGCGCCCGAGTAAATAAGCGGCGAAGGTAGAAGGAAACTCTACCCTCTAAGCCCTGGCCGCCCCTTTTAAATTCTCAAGGTACTGCTGCGACGAGGGTGAACGTTGGCACCTCGAGCGATATATAAGAAACGTAAATCCACCGATTCTCTCTTCGTCGTGTCTCTCTCTCTCTCTCTCTCTCTCTCTCTCTCTCTTCCCTCCCTCCCTCCTGCCCCCTCTCTTTCTCTCTCTTTGCCTCTCTTCTTAGGTGTATATGTACGCTACTTTCGCGAGACGACGACGAAGAGAGGGAGCGAGGACGGAAGGGAGACGTTTCTCCTCTATTTGAGCACTTCTCTGTTTCACTTTCTCTTTCTCTTGGGAAGAGCTACAGTTATCTGACTTGCTAATGCACCGGCGATATCTCTGAGGATTGTGGCGGGATGGAGGAAAAGAGACAGCTTTGATTATTCGGACTATGAGCTCGATGTTCATTGTTCCTCACGCCTGTGACTGTCGAGATAAATTTTTCGTATCGATGCGCGAATATATTGAGACACGGCTTACAACATGCGCCACCAATTAGCCCGCAATTCGCTCTTACGGCTCTAACGTCGCCCTTATAAATTCTACAAACGGAGTGTAGAGAGTACGAATGAGTGGCTGGAGTGTGCCGCAACCTAATCTCTAATGCACCCACGTTGTGGACTTTGACACGCGTGACGCGTGCCGGAGGAGAACGATACGTTCCGAAGTGCCAGCGACGATCGATACTATCTCTCCATCAACATATTATCGAATGAGAAAATACACTGAATTGCCTAAAACTTTCATACACAAAGCCTTGATAGTAATTTTAGTAACAGATTTTTTAATCAATTTAGAATTGATTCTTCCCAACGAAATTAAAGATGGAAAAAATTTTGTGGACAAATATTCTGCACATAAAAGAGCGAAATTTTATTGTTATTTCATGATCAAGTGGATGTTTCATCATAATTTTCGCTTTTATCTTGAGAAAAATTTGTGAAGAAATTGAAGACGTATAGATTTCCCTATGTCTATCATGGGGACAAAACGATGTTCGCCTTTCACAGTCTATAAGTGTTGTATGCTGATCCATCCCTGTATGTTGGATATTGGGACGTCGGGAATGGGCGTATTCGATGTATTATTAATCCCTAGATAACAATGAACAACGGTGCAGGGCCGAATGGAATTCGCAAATTGAGACCATGAAGAGCATTCGTAATCTTGGCTGGTGGTTCCCGTCATTATTATTCCATGCATGTATAGGTTGACATCCCCTCTTGGCATTATAGAGGAAAAATTTTTTTAATGGCACTTCGGCCAACGTGCGTGTGTGCGTGTGTGTGCGCGCGCGCGCGTGTGTGTCATAGAATGATTGCGAATGAATAAGAATTATTATGAATTTATGATTTAACATATTGCAATTTTATGAACACGATTTTGTTTAAGTTTAATTTTGCAATTTTCAAGAGAGGTGTTTCTTTGAAAATTTTAGAAAATGTTTCAGTCGTTTAATCCTTAATCGTGCCGTTGGCTACCAGTCACTGCCACATCCCCTTCTTTAAGAATGAGTGATGTCTCGGGGGTGCACTATTCGAGATAACCTTCTGTCCCGAAGGGCGAAAAAGTTAAGTATATAATTACTTGGGGATGACGAAGCTGGCCGGATGGAACCTCGTAAGAATGTGCTGACTGTAATTTGAATTAACCGTGGACGTTTTCCACTATTACTTCTGCTAAGCGCGACTATTTCATTTTTTTACTTTAAGTATGTATCTTGTAGATTTATTTGAACATAATATAGACGAGTTATTACTTCGTGATCGAGTATGCAGGTAAAGAATTATGTTATACTTGCAAGTATTATGCGCGAATAATCTGTGAGATGAAAAAATTAAATTGGTGGTAGCGTAAGCCGTTATTTGTGCTTAGGATCGTTTAATTAAAAGACTCAACCAAGAGGCTACAGTGACGATCGAAGCTCGATATTAAAATGTAAATAGCTGGGGTCGCCAAATTGACAAATGAAAAAGAGACCTGGAAAAAAAGTTTTTGACCCATTGTTCAATTCCATCAACCCTCTCCGATGTCTACCCCGAAGCCGTTTCCTCCCGAGAATAACCGTGTCCGTCAGACGTCTCGTTATCGTGGTTCGGGCAGACGCGCTGCCGGAATTCTTTTTCGGGAGACTTCATGCTTAATGAAAATGAGCGAAATTGTAACACGACTAAAACACATATAATATATTCGAAGTAATTTTACTGTAAAATAATTGCACGTTTAAAAAGCAAAAAAGCTAAGAAAATGATATCAGTGCATATACAGGTATAATTTTGTAACCACGTAGTCTAGATGCAAATTTCAAAGACTTTAGATCGTGCAGTTTGCTGCAAATGACAATACGCGTGAAAAATGTACAATGGTATTGCGACCGATAATAAAACTACCTCGTAGCTTCTATTTCTGTCATTTCCTGTTCTTTATAAATTTTATTTACAAGTTGTTAGTGTAAATCGAAGGGTATACCGCTGGCCAAAATCATGTACACCAATGCCTACTAATGCTTAGTGGGCGTTACTTTATTTTATTTTATCTTGTTTTATCTTTTCAGATTCTTTATAATGCTCCAGCGAGGCCAGGTAACACTCACTAATGCCCAAGAAATGTCTAGTAATGCCCGAAATCTGTACACCACTTGCCCTCAGCGGTTTACCCCTCGGTGTAGATCGAAAGACACAAATAAACTTTGTGGTTTTCTGAATATCTATTGCACCTTTATGAAACATTTCCGCCATGTTACACCATGTTTTGTCTAGTTTATGTCTTTTCGTCTATTTTACTGCTTTATTTGTACACGTTTCTATATATCTAGCTTCACCCAGATTTACATTACCAATTATTTCTCTATCCAGACTTCCCACTTAAATATTTGTTATGCCGTGGTAAATGTACATTTTTTATCTGTTTATAGAGACTGTTCGTATTTTTGTATTATATACTTGGAAAAATATAAATCTCCGTTTCTATCATACGATGCTTCACACGTCGATAATTTAAAAAAAGAAGGAAAGAACGAAAAAAATCTCTCTCTTACGAGGAGACAAAAATGGATACCCTACTGCAGCAACAACGTCGGGAAAAGGCTCTATCGGTGTGTAACTTTTGACTCTCCCCTCTCTGTCGTACACGCGCAGGCTCTATACATGTATGTCGGCGCGATCGTTGGGCGTTCGCACAAAGTACCAATTTGACAATGAGCTCACGCCGACATATTATGAAACTCGGGCATATAAATGTTTAATGTGCATGGCTTAATTATGCTTTTGAATCAAGGCGCTCTGGACTGCCAGATGAAGAGAAAGAACGCAAGAGAACGGCGCATCGAAGGGCGGAGAACACCTAATCCTTGCGTGCGTACGTTTTCTCTCACTCTCTTCCTCTTTCCAGTGGTCCTCTGATATTCATGCATAGATGAAATGTACGAGAAGCGAAGCCGTTCGAAGCTGCTATAAAATGTATTAGAAGAAGAGAGGCCAGATAAGGCTTGTTCGCGGCGCGACGTGGAAATGCGCTGCCGAGAAAATTGAAATACACCGCGATCGTTCGCGGATTTTGTGTGTGTGTGTGTGTATGTGTGACTGTAAATTAAAACTTAATTTCGCGTGGACTCTCACATTGAATACCGATCGAGTTTCATCTCGCATTTCCGCGAAAAAACTACATACTTTCGTGCAAATTTATTTTGTTTATTCGATACTGACCGGAAATCGGATTTCAACAATCAGATTATTCGAATATGATAGATTACGAAAATTTCATTTTATTTATAAAATATGAGCGAGTTTTCATTACAGTACAATGAATGCCCTGGATCTAAAGTATATTTTATCATCAAATATTGCCTTAACGTCAAAAAAACAAATTGCACTGCGGATATAAAAAATTGAGTTACATTCTATTCCTAGTTTACATATATGCCTGCACATATGAATGAGTGTACAACGCGTACACGTCAGGCTTTCTGTCTTAACAACATTGAGGCGAAAAGTTGATGAGGGAAAATCTGCAGTCGGGCAGGAGGTCACGATTCATCAAAGACGTGGTGGTAGAGAACCGTTTTACTTGTATAGTGATACCCCAATATTTCTCAGCAAGTGTCTACGCATCACGAACGACAATTTCCACCGTAGTGACAGTGTACGACTTTGGCTCGCGACCATTCCTTACCAGTGTATGACTTTGTAGCTGAAGATCAGAAGTCGGCAAGGAGCAATGAAGGATCGAAGAGAGAAGAGCGTTAGGCGCGCGAAGTGGCGTGCTCGAGGCCGAGCTACCTCGGGTAGGGATGAAGGTACTGTACCCTCAGGTGCTGTTTCGGGGTGGCGGGCAACCCTTTCGAGGTAATAATCGGGAATGATACCCCAGAGACGCGTCTGGCCGGGCACGCGGCCTTCGTGTATTAGAACGAATGGTAATAATGGAACGGTGCATACTAACGATGTTTATAACCGAGGGTGCGCGCCGCCATAACTCGTTATCCGTGCGTTTCTTTCGTGGAAATTTTCAAGGTGCGGCCATACTTGCAAATACTTGCACGGTGCACTCGTGTCACTGATCGACAACTCGAGGTTCTGTGCTTTCGACACTTTATTTCAAACACGTTGATACGATTTCGCAAAAATTTCTTCTAAAATATGCTATCCAGCTTATTAAATATCTTTTTAACATATAAGCAAATAATGAATATATATTTAATTTGTTGATTCCTTGTGTAGGATCCAAAGGTAGAATATTGTAAGTTGTGCTTCTATTATACCTAGCCGGAGAGATCTCATATTTCTCTTTTATTGTTAGATATGGAGCATAAATCCGTGGTCCAAACAGTCTAATCCTTAAGAAAACGGAGCTTACCTTAATACGAACAAATGATGTAATATATTAAGATATATAACTCAAAATAATTTTAACATTACCTTTAAAGCATTTAAACTGACGCGAGAAGCTAGAATTTTTACAATTACATAGCATTAATTATTTAATCTAAGATGCTTTACATATATGTGTATATAATATACACATATATGTATACATACACATATATAACATACATATATACATATGTACGGGTAATGTTTAATATTTAACGGATTTAAATAATAGATACGTTCCTTGCTGTCAATTACGATTATGGCGGCGTATATCAATTTCTCAATAGTCTAACTCGTCCTATATACATCAGAGTGAGCGACCGATATAGAACTGGCGCGGAATTGTATTTCCCGAATCCGTCTGGTCACTGAACCTTATCTATAATTCGGACGCCGCCACGCCGCGAATTCTCTTGATATAACTCAGCGAATTATCGAATCTCGTCGTCGAATTAAAGCAAACGAATCAGATGTCGCGGGCGAGAGAACGAATAAAGGAGGATCGATTTCGAGAGATTTGACCTCTGTGGGCGACGGAGGGGATGGGAGTGCAGGGGATTGCCTGGTAGGGAGATGGTGCAGCCTCCGGGATAGATCCGCTGTGGTTCGCGGGGTGTAAGGATGGACGGAATTTAGATTGCTTATTAAACGACGAATAAATAATGGTGGCTGTACCGACTTCCGAGTGAAGTACAACCGGCCACTTCCACGTTCCGGAGATTTCTGCGAGTTCATCGCGGCCCGATCGAATTACCTCTCGCTCTCGAAGGGGGCGGGATCGCTTGCGTTAATCGGATTTTTCGAGAAACGTGTTGTTGCTCTCAGATACTGCAGCAACGTCTCTTTTGTAAAATGATCCCCGATAAATATAATTTTATCATAGCCCACTCACTTGTGAAAACAAAAAAAAAAGTTCTAATAAGGAAAGAGATAGGCTACATGATGGTTTTTTTTTCAGAATTTGACTGATTCTCCGGACATCAACTTGTGATGATACTGTGTATTCTTTCTTTATTCCAAGACACTGAAAAATGATACTTTCGGGATTTTACTTGATGCCATTCTCTTTTTCGAAAGAATCTGAAGGTTACAGTTGCTGGTTAATTTTATAATCAAATGAAAAATACAAGTTATATTATATAACATTATATAATAATCAGTCATGTTTTGCTGTTCGTGAAATTAAGATCTGTTCTTTTGATTTACCATACGGAATTATTGACACAATTATCACTTGAGAAGGACCACAAACCATGGTCGAGACGTTGTGAGTTTAAGCATAAAAATTTGCCAGACATGGTCAAGCAATCTTCTGAAATTATATAATACAATTTTTAAACAGATCACACACAAAATAATAACGAATATTTAGAAGTTTTCATTTGCCCACGTACGTAAAATGTTCATAAGTGAAAAAGTTATGAGTAGCGAAAAGTTCAAGCATTTTAAAGCGTTATTTCAACACGTTTCGCAGTTCTTAGTTTTATAGATAGTTGCTGGATTGTTAAATTGCTCTTTTAATTTGCCAAGCTCGGGAGAACTTGCGTTCCGCCTCTTCTCCGCGTGTCTAACATTGCAGGTATTGCGCACGGTACAAATAGTTGCTGACTTTATTGTTTCATAGTTGTACTAATACTACCAACATTCCTCAACATCGGCCGCCACACTAAATACCAGCTACCGATAGCTGCAACTGCCGCGTTTTCAGTTTCCCAAGAACAGCGAGAATGAGAATAACGAACAAGAATTCGCGAATTGGATTATGACGTAAAAAAGCTCAGGTAATTAAATTAAAAGAGGTTCTCTGGCGCATTGTACTCAAAAGAGGGGAATAAAGCAAACCGAGACAGTTAACGATAGCTATCAAACATTTATAATATCTACAAAAATAGTTAGACAATTATCTGGATATTATTAATTGCTGCGGTGATACAAGATATGTTAATTAGAAAAGTTCAATATTAGCTCGGATTTATGCGCACACGTGCAGACTGACTTAAAGAATTCATATCGAAGCTGAAAAAGTATGCAGTTAAGTGCAGAGAAACTATTGTAAGTGTCGCGTGAATATTTAACACGATTTAAATGTAGAAGGAATTAGCACTGTTTGCGACAGTCCAGCATAAAGAATTAACCAGCGTAAAAATAAAGTTCAAATAAAGTTCGCTCAAAATTTAAATACATATTACGAATGCGACGTTGTCATTAGAGCGATATTTTACCGAGTAATTCCTTTCGGTCGTTCACCCAACGTTATTTCTCGGAAAATTCTGGCAGCAGGTAATTCACGAGCGCGGCCGAGCAGATTCAAATAATCGAAAAGGCGTTGTTAGAACTCTCGAAAGTCGAGAACGGACTCGAATTTACACGGTCTTATTTGTTACGTTCGATCTGATATCTGGCACGCGGGACGCGTATTATTCGCGTTAGACTTTATGAGCGGAGCTTCACGTTCCTCGCGCCGCGCGCCGACTGTAATGCATCGACTTTTAATCCGAGCGAAGGAAATGGAGCGGAGTAACAGCGTGCAACTTGGCTCAGAAGAAGAGATCCATCGGATCTCTTCCGCGACATAAAGTATAAGTTCGATTTATACCTGTCGCGCAACGTCGCAGGATCGAGCGACATAATATATAATTTCGCTCGTGTTGCTGACGTATATATCGTCTATGGGATAAAGTAGGCAAGCTCCAAGAAATATTAGTCGCGATAAATCGTTGCGGATCTTCGATCTTTCAGGAATTAATCCGTTTGACCAACTGTACTGAAATGCTATCTCCGTCTTTCGCAAGAAAATTAGTTGTCAAAATTAATACACTTTTATGTTACTCTCCGTTAAGACTCGCTATCTGCTACGTTCTCTTTAATATTACGACGATACGACTTTTAAATTGGCATATGCTAAAAAAAGTCCTGAATTGATACACGAGTTTGAAGCGATGAGAAATACAGAATAAAAATTGCGTAGGGATGATGAAGGGTTAATATGCGTCATTGTACGCACTGCAAAAACTCGGCGTAGTTACGAGCGTCAAGCAAGAAAGCGGCATAAGTGGGGCGGTTTATATCTAGAAGCCGCACTTCAAACTTTCGTGTTTTCGCATTTTACGTGCCGCGCGTTTTATTTTGTTTCCCAACGCGCATTGCATACCATTACTTAAACATCCGCGGCCAGTTTGTCGAAAAATACAACAGCGCGTCCTTTTACGGGAAGAACTTTCGCCACGGTTAAGCGGCCCGCAAAATCCGAGGTAGGACGCGAGCAATGGCATCCGTCCTCTCTCTTTCCCTCCCCTCTCCACTTTTCTTTCTCTCTCTCTCTCTCTCGGCTTTTGTGCGAAATAATTCAGACATAAAATACGTACCGCGAGTCGCGCGGGTTTTCAACGTAAGCGTGCCATTGTTTTCGCCGCGAAAAGGCGGCAGGAGATAAAGAAGAGGGACGGCGGCCAAATGAAAGAACGGAGCCGCCACTCGAGGGACGTCTGCTGAGAACTACGGTCCAGACTCGTTGATCAAAGCCGATGCTTATCCTCGGAATCGTCTTCGAAATCAAATACGCGTTTACGCGCACATCTTCGCTTTAATCGCGACAGACGTAAGAGCGAGCGGGAGTACCAGCTGAGAAACATGTATATAGGCGATGTAACTTTCTCGCTGGAATACAGATATCTTTTCCACGCTTATTTTTTCGGTGTGTTAAAGAGTAGTGAAAAGCAAGGATAGGGTAGTGTATGTATCCAATATCGCCCAACGCCGTTTCAACGAAACTGACATTGATATCTGTTAACTGTGGGCTTTTAACTGTGGGCTGTTAACTTGTTCTGTGGGCAGAATTGTGTGTAAAGGATAATTAGCTTATTTTGTGAACAACACCGGTATTTTTAATATAGTTGTAACGAACACTTTTATAAAATGACGTCGGCTGATCTAGTGACAGGGGCTTACGGGAAATAGTGTGGTTGTATTATTGCTTGTTTTGTTTTCCAAATCCAAGAGTACCACGTTAGAGAGTATGAATCAGAGAATCGAATGATGGTATTACAATTAAACAATCAAAACACAACGTTAACAATTATGATTAACAACTAATTTAATATTAAGCTCACAAGTAGGCCATATTAGGAACGCGTTTCAAAATATGGCACTTTCCATTTCGTTACAAAATTTGCGAAGAAAACTAAGTTAGTAAACGCTCACAACATTTTCCAGTTGATGACAGATAAAGTGATAGTCTGTCATTTTAAGCTCTATCAGAACTTTTGTCGACCATTTTTGTGGCCACAGGGATAAAAAATAGTTAGGGTAGGCGATATTTGGTGTCACTACCTTGTTAGCTTCAACACCCAGGAAAAAAGATTTATTTAGGTTAAACGGTAAGTGTGCAGAATTGTCACTCCAGCAGGAATCATGATCTTTTTCTGGCAATCAACAAAACAAGCGATAAAACATATGTAAACAAGATTTTAATAGGGGACTTAAAGTTGTTGTAGGAAAAACATTCAAAAATGTTTCATTAGAGATGGAGTGTAAGGTGGACCCCGCATCGTATGAAAATAGATAGATCCTCGTAGATCTCTCGCGGAAAGTCGCAAATCCGCTCTGGGA
>NW_011967237.1:2865009-2877372 GCF_000949405.1 Vollenhovia emeryi | reverse complement strand
TCCCAGAGCGTGTGGAATCGTACAACGCATAGATCTAGTTTCCACAGACTACTTTTTCAGATTGTGAACGTGCCTATGAATTTTTTTTCATTTTTATCAACGTTTTATTCCGACTATATGAGTAACATTGTACAAATAATAAACATGAATTTTTCATACAAAAACTTGAAGCCTATTAAAACCTTGCGAATATATGTTTTTATAGCCTGTTTTGTTGATTGCCACAAAAAATCGCACTTCCTGCTGGAGCGCCAATTCTGCACAATTACCCGTGAAACAAGTGAGATACGTTGAAATCATGTGTCTTTGAATCTACTAAATTTTTATTTACGTCTACTGAAACATTTGTTAGATTTGAAGAATAATAGATATGAATTCTCTTAGAGATTCCAGTCTCGATCAAATAAAATTTTAGTTAAGGCAAAAAGTAATTTCTGTGAAATAAAATAAAAGTCTAGTCCACATTCGAAGAAAATTTGTTTGATTTCACAGAAACTTTTTTCTAGGTGAACTCTACTTACATTTCATATACCGCAATTTCTAAATAAGAAAAACACAGCCTATCTCCTACAAACCCATTGAAACGCATTTCCTATTATCGCGTCGACGCCACTTAATAATTTACGACTGGCGCGATGGCTATTTTACGTGTAACTTCATTTTACACGTGTTTTTACTCCGCCCGCGTTTTACATTTATATCTCTCGGAACCGCGGGGAACCGTTACAATAACGGGCGGAAATCAAGCTCGCATGAAACGCGCGGCAGGTCGAAAAAAATGTCTGGCCAAAGATTTCATCTTTCATTAGCCCTCGGCCGTATCTCGTGGTGCATAAACGCAGTCTGTCGTGCTACGCTCGCATTTTGCCGCGGCGTCGCGCACGCAATCGCTAAGTGCAATCTGTCACTATGCATGTCGCTGGTGATGGCACTGATACCCCGACGATGTATCGAATACTCGCAATGCGTGCAGAGTGAATTGAGGGTTATCACAATTACGATAGCAGGCTAAATGAAACATTGTCCACTGAAATAAATATCCTCCTTTTAATAACGTTTAAAGGTAACCAGCAGCGAAAGTATTAGAGCGTGTAGTTGCTGATAACACTGGGCCAATGCGATAAAGTCATCCGAATATTCGAATCATTTTCATTAGACAATAATAAAATCAACAAATTTTCACGGCGGGTCGAAAAATATCTCGAAGTGTAGCAGTGTTGTTCCCAAATACTGGTTATTGTTCGCCAGTGTTTACTGCTCTCGCCACGATTCGATTGTTCGATAACTAAATAGTAAGTGCGATGCTTATTATATCGTGATGCATACACTTGCCGCTGCATTCGCGCGGCATCGACGCTTTTGGCCGCGCCGGAGGAAAATAGATCGATCGCATCTGTCACCGCGCCGATGACGAACAATGATGATGTATTGAACGCGGTCGCGAACGTGGTTGCGATGTCACGCTCGACGGAAAATCTGGGAGCTGTCGATGCTTAACTTTTCGCATTCGATAATTCTATTTCCATACGGGCTTTTTTTGCCACTCTGTGTATATTGCTGTAACGAGATTTTACGTCCGCGGCTGATGATCGACGTGACCGCGATGAAAAAGGTATCAACACGAACATTTCGCGTTGTGAAATACACACAGCACATGCCGGATGAATGGTATTCTTTAAAAATTAAAAAAATGAAAAGTTAAAAAAATACCGATCTTGATCATCTTATCATTTTTACATTAAATTTCTCTTGGAATTTTATTACTTTATATCAATGCACAAATAGATATCTACAATGCTAATATTTTTCTAAGCTTGGTACATCAAATTCTGTCAATTTTTAATTTTAGATACTTTCGCAAGTTTATCAAGGAGAGAAGCGATGTAATTTTCTAGATAGATTGCGGAATCGTATTGCTTCGCAGCATACCTAAGTTGCCGAATGGTAGAATGTGTTCTAAGTAAAACCAATTTCTCGCGGAAAAGTTAGGCGTAATGAGATTCTATAAAATGGCACGCCTTCAAGATTTACAACTAGTTCCTAGAATTACATAGCGTTGCGCGCACAGTGAATAATAATGCATGCTGATAATTTACGTGCGTGTTGCACGTATTCGCAACGCGATGCGCTTTAAGCTTGTTAAGTTGCGCGCTTCTACGGCGCGCGTTATTTAGACGCGCATCACGCATCATCATAATTTAGTTGCGACGAGTTCGGAGGGCATGCGGGAACCTCTGAGAAACTTCTCCGGACTTCGAGAGTCGGCTCTCGCTACATTCAGATTTAATCTAGATTCCGTCCGCGCTATTTTTTTTTTATATCGCCCGGTCTCGCCGGGGGCGAGACATCGCGCCCCGTACATTCGCCACATACATCATATCCGACGTGCGCCGCGGATTTTCTCGAGGATGTTCGCTCGCATGATCCAACTTTAACGAACGCTCGCGTATAAACAAGCGCGATCGCCCGCAAATTACATAGTTGCGGTCGAAATGCCGTCCGACGTACGTTGCAATTGCAGCGCATTGCAGCGGCGTCCGCGATGCATTAATTTCATAAACATGCGGGCAAAAACAATTAGCGGCAACCAGGAATTATTTCAGAGTTTCACGGAGAATGGAAATTCCGGTGCAAATTGCATCGAACATTAAAAAGAATCAATCGTTGTCTGTTCTTAATCTCGTTCTGTCCAAACTGTATTTCAGATCGAGAACTAACTACACGCATTTGCATAATGCAAATATGTCGATATATCGTTTCAATTTCGTTCCAATGTTCTTATTAACAAAATAAATCAACACTAGATTAATTTTTACGATCTCTTTAGAAAAGAAAGAGACGAAGGAAGAAGTAAATCGGTCAATTTAATCATTCATGCGTTGCAAGAAGAGCGGATCAATATTAGAGACCGCACAATTTGAATAATTTTTAAGAACATTAAAAACCAATCATTTTGATTGCATTGATAGTTTTTGTGTATGTACATACAAGTGCGCGTTTATATACCATATGGAGAGAATTTTCTCTTAAAATTTATCCTGAAAATTTTGATCGTGAGACAACACGGCGTTTCGAAGAATTTTATGAGTTTTTTAAAATTGTAACATACATTTTACTAGTAAGTTTCAAAAAATATTTTACCCTATACATTTTATTAGTAATACATAGTAGTAGTAGTAGAGGAAAGTCTCCTATTACGAGATAATCTCCTGATATGAAATAGCGGAGTTTCTGATAAATGAATAGGCATCATCTGTTGATTCCATCATTTACTGCCCTTGGGGTAAAATCTATTTAGTGAAAAATTCATTATCAAATCGTGTAATTGTTGCGAAGAAAGATTTGTGATTAAATTTGGATGTTGAACAATCTCATATTCGAAGCCTATCTCGTAACAGAGGACTTTCCTCTACTAGTAAAATGTATGGCAAAATTTCAAAAACCTCTTGAAATTCTTTCAAATGTTTTCCCACAATTACATGATTTTCAGGATAAATTGCACAAAAAACTTCTCTCCGTATATATGGATTTGTGTTCCATATATTGTATATTAATTCTACTATTTAATTGATCGTCTAATCGACGTCTCGGCACTCGGAAATTTTTGTTAAGCTGAACCGACGCCCCTGCTGCAACCGACTTCATTATGCCGGAGTATCATTTTATTTAACTCGTATACATTTAATTGCGCGAGCAATGAGGCCGCGTCTCCGAACGGCGACGGGCTCATGGAGAACTGCATAATACGTTTACTTGCGGATGCAACGTGCGCGTGCTAACGATACACCCCGAATATGTGCGCGTTGAAGCATCCGCCTAACGACCGCGACTCGCTTCCTTGGCATTGCACGCCGTTCAATTATCCCCCGTCTCTCTGCACCTCTAATGGGAATATCGCTCCCGTGATAGCGCAATTCGTGCTAACGCGAATACCAACGTGGAAAGTGTTACGCGTCTTCATGTGGAATTTATTGCACCGCCGAGGCATCGGATTCTGACTCTCACCTCTCAACGTATATTCCGCTGATTTTCTCATCATTGGCAGTGAAATTGGTACGGCCAGCGAAATTCTTGCATCGTAAATTTTTTAACAATACGGACGCCTCGAAGGATATCCAAAAAGTATCTTAATCTTTTACGACTCCTTCTCACGATGTCCATTACAGGTGCAGAATCGTCTGGATTATGTCACTTAACTTTTTTATTGGCAAATTGAAATGAAGAAAAATTTTGCTTGCGAAGAAAATATATGTGCACTGAATGTTTCTAAAATAGATTCGCGAGAGGTCGCATGCATTTTTTATAATAAATTGTAGAATATAACAAAAGAACTTCTACTTACAATATAACGATGTATTGCACACAGATTCGTGAAAGAATTAATTTTAATCCAAGTTCCTCTCACTTTAAATGCGACATCGCGAAAATCCAAGACTTTCAAGATTTACTTACTAAATCTTCTCGCGTCTGAAAATTAATTTTAGTCGAGTTCTTCAGCAGAAACGTGACCATAGGTACGAATCTACACCCACAGAAAAAATTTCCGGATCCAATGCTACTACACTTCAATGTGTCATAAAATAGGATCGATATAGCGCCAATCATATTTATCATAGAGAAAGGAATATTTTAATCTTCAATGAAAAATTCTAAAATCTAGAACCGTCTTTTGTCGAATATCGTGCTGCCAACTTCGTGCGTTGTAAGATGGAGGGAAAATTTATTCTAAACCCAAGAGTATATAAACTTACATTTATATAAGTTACTCTTGTCGGAATGTGGTAAGTCGATCTTTTTTAATTCGACAGAAGAGAATAAGAATTATTGATTTTATTTTGATGTTGTCTTATTTTTATACTAAATGAGGTTGTGAGAAATATAAATGCTTCAGGAATATTTTTTGTCCCGATAACAGAAATCCTTTCCGAGGGTGTACAAGCCCGTCCAAAAGT
Source organism: Vollenhovia emeryi (assembly GCF_000949405.1). NCBI lineage: Eukaryota > Metazoa > Arthropoda > Insecta > Hymenoptera > Formicidae > Vollenhovia > Vollenhovia emeryi. The sequence continues at coordinate 2,872,420 of NW_011967237.1, read as the reverse complement.
CACTTTTAGGAGCGCAGATTTGCATTAAGAAAACGTTATCTCTTGTCAACGTGTGGAGTCTTCATTTATCACCGCGTCTCCAAACCGTCTCTCGCTTTCCTCGTTCTTCAGAACGCGCGCTCTACAGAGCTTCTCCATTATCCCATGTCACGACCCAATCTTCCGTCGATTGCGCCTGTCGTTCCGTATCAGAACTAGATGCGCTCGTCCCGTTCGCGATCAGCTCGTCCGTTCTCGCTCGAGTCGAACGGGCTCTCGCGATAGGGTTTGCCGGCCGGCAGGTGCATAAAGCGGCTCGTATTTACACGTGTGGCAGGGTCGCGTGCCTCGTGGCATAACGCCAGGGGGAACAGCCGTGCATTCGGGACACCCCATCCCGGTGTGTTCTGACCGGCGTAAACCACCCCTGTACCGATCGGCACGGCACACCGACGCGACGCGACGGTCGTAGTATCGGGCGCGTACTGTATATCGTCGATAAATATCCATATCGTGAGCACCCTCGGCTACTATCTTCCGGGTTTAGCTGCTTCCTACACGATCCAGACGCCGTAACGTATCCTAACGCGCATTGTTTCTTGCCTAAACTGCGTTTCGAGCTGATATCATCTTCCGCCGACAAAACGGAGATTAAGCTTGCATACAGTAACAACGATTCGATTAGAGAGGCAAAACGCACAAACAATGCGTACATTCGATAGGAGGCATGTCTGCAAAATGCGTACGGAATGATTTGTAGTTTATACTTTAAGGGTAAGTTTATACTTTAAAAGTTTCACAAACGTCGGTTCACTGCTTCATTGAAGGTTAATTGATTTTCTGTTTCTTCTTAGATAACAAGATAGAAAAAGATAGAGAGTTGACTGACTCTGGTTTAACAGTTAACCGACGTTTGTGAAATTGGCCCTTAAAGGCTCACGACAGTTATCAAAATTATTATTACTCGTGAGAAACTTACTATCTCTGGAAACACTTGTGCTTGTATGTAAATTTATGCAATTCATATGTAAAAATTTATATACAGGGCGTTACGTAATACCCATCTCACCCCGTCGTGCGTTTGAATGGGGCGGTAGGCCGGGCTAAGACAGCGAACTTTAATAATTAATAACTCGTTTACCATTGCGAAAATTGCAAAGTGGTAGAGGACTATTCGACTCATTGTCAGCCTAGTCCGCTCTATGCGTAAATAAGAGGTGAGATGGGTATTACATAACACCCTGTATAGCTTCCAAGATAATTTTACGTTTAGCTATTCTTAACAGCCACCGTAATTAAAGATAAAACACTACTTAACTAGCTGTTAAATACGCTAAACGCTCTACATATAAGCCCTGCAAATAAAAAACATAACGTCACAATTCGACGTGCTAATGCAAGAGGGACACCTTGTTAGATGCGAGGAAAGCGAACGGAGTCATACATTTTTAATGAGGAACGTTTACATCTTGCATCTTCTAATGTTCTCGAGATGGTGCGCCCGATGGAACTTTAATGGCGTATTAATGGCCACCGCGCGTGTCTACGGAGCCTAGACCGTGCTCGGAAAAGAAAGACGGAACACCGGAAGGGAGGAAGATGGAGGAAGGAAGCAAACGAAAAAAAGAATGCCGACGAAGATCGCCGTGACGGTCCGCACGTGTCGCTGCCATCAAGTAGCGAGTGCATTTACTCCTCGACTTTAAGTTTCTCCCTCGGACTATATTTTATTCGTGAGTCCAGACACGTCATTTTCGCTCGCTAGCATTTTTCTGTTTATCTACGGTACAGATAAGGTACGCAGTACGCATTTAGTGTTCTTATATGAATGTTTATATACCTAAAATATTAACATTCGCTTTTTATCGAAGTCTAAACCCGTAAGACACTCTCGCATTTTTTCCTCCCCACATTGCAATACAATGATAATAATAAACAATATATATATACTCCATTTAATGTAAAATATAAAAAGTCAACAGAAAATTATTCATGAATGTTTCAACGTTGACATTTTATAATACTCGAACGTGAGCGCACGTACCAAAATTGAAATTTCAATACTTCGAACGAGGTACTTTTCCGCGGGATCGCAGATCCGAACGGTTAATTATTTTTATTTCCACGGGATCCGCATAGTTTCTAGCCACCGTAGACGGTTAGCTACGACATGCCGGACACTTTGGGGACACTCTCGTTTTATCGAAACAGCTGCAGCTGCTAGCAGCGGTTGAAAGGGTGGACCGGACAGCAGCAGCCGTCCGGTAGCCCTCGGGGGTACTCGCGCGATTCGCTACGGCCCTGTCGGGGGCGGGAGGGTAGCACGGCAGGTACCGCATGATTCCCATGTTTCCAGGTTCCCAGGACTAATGTTCCCTCGGGCGGGATACCCGGTATATCTGCCCGCCCCCTCCTCTCCCCCTCCCCCTCCCCCCCCAAACGACTGTTCTTCCTCCGTCGGTTTTCTCGCAGTCGCCCCTTGCTACCGGGTGTCATAATAAAGCCTCGATCTTCGAGATAACGGCGCAGGTCGCCATAAAGCGCTTTACATTCGCAGTAAAAGAAACGTTAATCACGCTGCCAGCTGGGGAGAGGCCGTCGCTTTTGGATGGCCTTTCCTACACGCGGCTTTTATATCGCATAATCTAGCCGCCGGCAATAAAGCGCGAATTAACGGACCGCGGACGCGCTCAACGATACGTGATTTCGCCGTGAATGGACGAAACACGCTGGTCGCAGCTTATAAATCGCGCGTAACTATTTTATGTTATTAAATATGTTTATCACTTTTTCTCGAATAATGTGATTTTATGCTCGATACTATAGTAGGGGACAGTATAGTTAATTATTTAACGAGATATTTAGAACAGAAGACAAACTTATTATTTAAATATCTCAGGTATATCTCGTAGATTCAAGGCGCGAAAGAAGGTGACGGCTCGGTGAAGGATTAAGTCTTAAAGGATTAAGACTTCCTTTGGAATATACGACGTTATCACTAAACTAAACGTCCAAGCATCAGCATTGCAAAATACTGCGCCAATTAACTTCCCGGCCAATCGTCGCAAAGAGTAAATATTATTCTTCGTAACTCGCGAATATTCATTTCGTGGGACGCGCCAGCCACGCGCAGTGTCACGGTGAATTAACGTTTCCCGTGTCTTATCGCGATATCCCGGCGAAGCAGTTAGCGTTAAACGGTGTAAACGAGTGTTCCCGCAAGTTTCTCGACCTTCCAATAGAACCGCCATCAGATAACGGCGCTCCGTAAGCGTTCTTTAACAGTGGACACTTCCATTCAGACACGAGGTTCGAGGTAGCCGCGGCAACATTACCAAACAGGCGCGTCGCGGAGATAGGAAAGCGTAGGAGTCACGTAATTTTCTCAGGAAGCCACGGCATCCCCGGCCCCGTCCCGCTCCGTTAAGGCCTTCGTAAATTTTCCCGTAAAAGTGTCTGGCGACGATCCAACCGATGGCCTCGGAAGACAGCCAAGGATGCTGCCCAGCGAGAAGATGCGAGCGGAGGAGCGCTGGAGTGGATAGGTACCACCAAAAGCCGGACCAATATTTTCGGCGATTAAGGAGGCACCGGGCGATCGTGGAGAAAGGGAAATTGAATCTTGCAATTTTATTATTTCCCCCTTCTCTCCCAATGGTTTCTTTCTCTCTCTTTCTTTTTTCTTATTCCTTCCCCCCCCCATTTCTCTATCCCACAAAGCCGTTGTCGTTGGCACGCCTCCAAAAATCATAACCCACTGCCGGCTGGCGTGTACCACCCTGTGCTTTCCGCCGCCGTCATTCTACAGCCATTCGCGGAACGACCGGCCAAAGTGCTAACCGATAAATATCGAAACACTTAGCCTCTATTTTGATAACGATTGCACCGCCGCTCAGTCCGCGACTCCCCCCCCCCCCTTCCCTCCTCTTCTACTTCGACATTTTTCCTAACACACGTCTCACCCAAGTTCGATCTTCTCGATCCGATACATTCGTTTTCCCGAATGAAGTGTGGATGGCGAAGTTAAAAAGCAGATCCAACGCCGTGCAAACAACTCAAGCAACGGTCATATCTCTTCTCCGCTGTTACGAAACATCGATCTTTTAATAGCTGTAAAGGTCTCCTAGGCGCAGCAGCAATTATAAGAAACTTTATCGAAGTGAATACACTCGCGCAGATCAAAGTTTAAATTAAAAAATTTCCCATAAGATGTAATCGTGTTACATTTTGTTAGAGATTTAATTGTAATCCCGTAAACTTTATGTCGACTGATTTAATTTTATTACCTTCCAGAAAAATAATTCAAATTATTTGCCATTCTGTATTCCTCGCCTATTTCAGACAATGATTCTCACGCCTTCATCGCAGAAACAATGGCCCCATTGTCGCGAGAATTCTAAAGAAATATACATTTCCAATACATATACATACACCAATACATTTTTAGCTTTCCGTTGTAGGCCCCTCTTTACTGATTATAACATCGAGCTTCATTAACATCAAGCTCGCTCATTCTCGGACGCGCGAACTCGATATTCGACCCGAGAACGGACGCAAAGCGCTCGAGAACACGAAATAATTATATGGCTCACGGGATGGTTTCTTTCGCGTCGCGATATCGAGTTTATCTTTATGCGCCCGGCTGAATAGAACGGACTTGGAGGTCGGAACCGTAACGGATATCCTATTATCCATTAACGTGTACCACGCGATGGCACCCTTTCTCGTCCGCCTCGTCTCGGTCATCCCTTTCATTTCAGGACGATTTATCGATTTCGTCGGGTTCCTCCCGCGCGCAATTTAATTCCGCGGATATTTCGAGCGTCGGCCGACGGATACCAGTTGTTTCATCGCGTTCGCGACGCGGATAAATATAATATTATCAAACAATCATCCCGGCCACCGCACCCCGCTGACACGTCGCATTGAGTTAATTAGCGCTCGTGTCTGAAAGCCGGAAGTCACACCTCGCGTTAAATCGCGAAGAAAGGCATCGATAATTCAAGTAACCCCGTGAACAAGAGTGACCAACGCTGTTGGTTGTACAAATGGTTAACTCAAACTGAACTATTTGCGTTCTGTAACGGTAGCTCCGCGAATGAATTCCGCGTTTCAACTACCCGCAATTTTGCGGCAGCCGAAACTCGAATTGGAGGCGCAGTGATAGATTGTTCATTGAGCCACTGCAAACCGCTTAATTCTATTTCAATATATTTATTCTGCAATCATTGCAACTGTTCGATCGTAGCGCGGAGTTGTTTGTAAAATCACTTCCTTCGAGTTTCGCGTTATACCCTCGTACGTTTCAACGTTACCCTTCGAGAAAAGATACAAACACGCAGACCGTTGTATCAACACCGATACATTTTCATTTTTAATCGATTCAAAAAATAAAAAATGCGGGACAACTGCGAGTATGTTTCAACGAATAGAGAGAGACACACGCTTGACGCGAGTGATTCGGCGAATGTGCGAAACACGAACAATACGTATCTTTCGACAAACCGTTTCAAAGCTAAGGGGCGGTTTTCCTTTTGCGATGTGTATAAAGCCACTCTAATGAGGCTCCGATTTATCGAACATGCGGTTGGTTGCCTCTCCGCGAACGCTGTCATTATGGGCTATTTTGCGGTTTTCCCGTTTGAAGTGTTAATCAACCGGCTGTTGCAGTGACGCCTCTGTAAGCGAAGTCTAAATACCCCGAAATGTAAACAGTGTCACGACGTAAAGGATGATTTCCTCCTTTTGACGTACTTTTCCGTTTACACTTCGCTTTTCGCGATTATTAAAAAAGGGACGACTGTGAACAAGAAGAAAATGCAACGTCTGTACCCAAAATAAGATAAATATTCCCTTCTTTCACAACAGGACAAAGGGATTTTATGCAATATTTGTTTAATAATACGCGTGTTATGTTCGATTATGTGCGTAGTTTAGGTCACTCAGTTTCTATTGCGCTAATATATTTTAAAGCGATTAGTTTCTCCTAGATTTTACGAAATTGCCAATTATGTAATAATGTCTACTTGTGTTCCAGTTTTTACCGAGAAAAATACTGATCATTTCGCATGAAATTATGTATGTGCGATCTGAAACGATTTTCGGCAGTCAACTCGCGTATAATATAATTCCGTTCCCGCAGCGCCGATTTCCAGAAAATTTCATATTGCAGACTCGTGTCACAATCTGTGAATCCAATTTCGTTTAATGTCCATTACAGCGAAAATAACCGTTATGACCTCGGACGTGTTATCGAACGTATTATATATACAAAATATAATGTCCGTTTCATCAAGGTATATCGTAAAAATTTCACACTTGGATAATGCTCACGTCGCCAAATACTTGTAGTTTTATTATTCTCAGTCCCGATGCGTTGCACGTAATAAAGTAAATTCGAAAGAATCTTACCATTTTTTTATTTCATTAATTTAGTTTTTTGGTCGACCTTAACTGACTCGGGTTTAAGTACAGAAAATTTATTGCTAAAATGATTACCTTTTTATTTCAATTTCGAAAAATGTCACACTTGGATAACGCTCACGTCGCCAAATAATTGTAGTTTTATTATTATTCTCAGTCCCGATACGTTGCACATAATAAAGTAAATCCGAGAGCATCCGAACATTTATCGATCTCGAAAAAATTTCGCACTTGGATAATGCTCGTGACGTCGCCACACAATGTAGTTTTATTATTATTCTCAGCCCCGATATGTTGCACGTAATAAAGTAATAAAGTAAATCCGCAAGCGTCCAAACATTTTTCGATAACACCGTTGGCGCGTCGCAACGCTCTGTTGTCAGTAATCAGAAAGGCGTGATCAATCACGCGACGTGAAAGTAATGCGTAAATTAAATGAGCCGCTGATCAAAGCTGACTTACATGCTTTGACGTCTCTCTGGGAGCCGGGAGCGTGGAACGCGGCGCGAGAGAGGAACGGAAAACAAGGTTGCACCGTTGCAGGCGAGAGAACGAACCGGGCCGCAGCTGACCCACGCGTGCGTGCAGTAATGCGACTCCGTAATTACGTTATTCGCGGCTGATCGGCCCGCCAGTACGTCCGCGTTAACGTAATTATCAAGGAATCGATCACTTATTCGGCTGCGCTCCGGTATTCCGAACCTCTCCCTTCTCCATTCACCCTCCGCACCTTCCACGCTCGAGCCTCTCTAATTCCCCCGTCGTTCTTGTCTCTCCCCGGCCTGGGTTCAGTCCGACGAAAAGTTTTCCGCGATTGGATGCCGGATACAATTAAATTGCAACGACGAACACGCGACGGGAAATGGCCCGAAATGAGGAAGGGGTTAACCTTTTCGTCCGTGATTCGAAAAGTTGCCGCCGCGCGAAGCTGTTACGTCAGATCGGTAATTGGATACGACATACCGAAAACACCGCGCTTATTCACCCTCAAACGTTCGCTCGTCTTTAC
>NW_011967237.1:2858050-2861140 GCF_000949405.1 Vollenhovia emeryi | reverse complement strand
ATCCTTTTCAAGTCATATCTGCTTATGCCTCGAGTAGCATCGTGAATCTATTTAATTTGAAAAAGCTTGTCATATACAATAGCTTCTTGTTGTTAAATATCTCGTGGTTTAGTTTTCAAAATGTCTCGTTGTGCAAAAATTAAATTTGCGGATCAAAATGCGCCACGCGATTGCATCGCCCTTGTATTATCCGTTACTATAACAAAATGCGACTAGATTCATCGCAAGACGGCCTTATCAGATAATACGCTGATAGATTGGAAACGTTGAAAAGACACCCCCGGCTAAACTCGCCGGCTCTCACGAGCCCCGGCGAATTCAGAAATCCCTCGGGTGTCGAATGGTACTATCTCAGGTAACACTCTCACGAGATATCTATCAAGCCTTCATTTTCCGGACGCCATTTGAAAAATCGAAACGCTGCAAAGACTCCCTCGGGTCGCCGTGCCACTTCCTCCTTCGCCGGGACCTTATCGGGGTACGCGCCGGCTGAAGCCAAACCACGGTTTTTGCGACGGATGGGGTAGTACAGTGAATGGGGTTCCAACGTTTGCGTGCTAGCGGAACCGTCTCATTTGCATAATGCTGTTGGTACTGCTTGGCTGCCGATGCGACGGGCGGTGGCGCAGGGGCAAGATTGCACTTCGCGAGAAAGTGAAACGGCAAGGATATGATTCGAGGAGTAAAACCGCTTAGGATGGTCTAATAGATGTCTGCCAAGTGTGGATTTATTTTCTAGAAATAATTTCTTTTTAGCTAATGTATTTCCTTCGGAACGTGTGCCGCTAGGTATATAAGCTCAAAAGCGGCATGGAAAAGCTATCGATATGTTAATGAATTCTTCGATTCGGAAATTATAAGTAATCAGTAGCGATGCGCGGTAGATATTTTTAACAAAACGTGAAGTAAACTTTTTTGTTAAAATATTGAAATTATTGAAAATATGTATGTTCTTTGGCGAGTAATTGACGATCGGAAAATTTCGCTCAGCTACATAATGTGTGATAAAACCTAATTATCGAGATCAATGTATTCGATTGGTCGCTAGCGGGTTTCGCCAAAAAACAATGGCAACCCCGACGAAAAATCGTTTATCGTCGGACTGATATTGCATTAAAAAGGGAGTACAATTCGCGTAATCGTGGGGAGAGGATTTTGAATGACGGGCACGTTCCTGCAATATGCATAACCGGGACTCGGAACACGGGAAACCTCTTTGTGAAGCGCGCGATCGGCTCACTAAATCATTCATTGCCTTGGACCGTCTCGGATGACTAATTAACGCTGGCGCAGATTGCTTCAGAAGCCTTTCCCCGTTTAGCTAATCAATGTAACTCCATGAGTTTTCTCAACAGAATATGTGTATATTAACTAAGTAAATAGCTACCATAAATGCATTGTTTAAATATATTAAATTGATTAGTAAAGATTGTGTTTTTATTAAATGAAAAATAATCTAATACCAACAATTGTAATATTACTACGTATTGTATGAGATTTCGAACGAAAACACATATTGTAGTAGAGAATGTCTTCATGTTACGACAATTATAGATTCAAACATATACTCTTTATATGCTGCGTATATATTCAAATATATATTCTTCATTGTGATAAATGTTTGACAGACTACATTCTGATGTTTCGTGCAACCTTAATTGAGCAAATCACCTTCGCGACATTCCACGCACGCCCACGGGGCAATATTCTTGGAGAGAGAAAAAGAAGAATCTATCTTCTTCCTTTGTGTTGAGGCAATAAGGTACGAAGGGTGAATGATCCCGACTCTTTATTTCCTCTTCGACATCGTTAAGCGAAGGTGGAGTTCGTATCGTGCGATCCGGCCCTTTCAGAGCGATTGAACGATTTGAATTAACAGCTTTCCGAAAAGAGGCACGGGGGGGGGGAGGTGGTTTTTATTGTGTCTGATACGAGAGTGGCCGATGTCTCGGGATAAGGTGAGACTATAAACTAGGAGCCGCGCGAACAAATCAATGTGAGTGCTTTGCAGCATGAAACGCCGTACAGGGAGAAGAATAACAGGAATAATGGGAGCGAGTTCGCTTTGCGCAAGCCTACGTGAATGCGTGCATATCGATGCAACCGCGTGTTATCAATCTGATTGTCAAAAGATACTTCTCCGCTCTATTCGCGCCGTAAAACATGGAAATGAAGCAATCCGCGCGCCTAGATTTTCCGCAACTCCTCACGATTTCACACCAAGACGCGTAAATTCTTTAGAAAAATGTAATTCACGTTAAAAAGTACAAAGTTGGCAGTATTTAAAGACAGTAATCTCGTGTGCTAATTTACTTATATAAATAAAATCTTTGAAATGTTAAAATAAACTCTTTGACAAATTGTTTTTCCATCGATCGATAAAGGGTGAGACCCAAAAATTTTTTCAAACCTCGATCATCCACGTGACACAAAGACAATCCTTTTCATATATTATATGAATGTATTTATTGCTATTAAAAATATCATGATACTACATCAGCCGGGAGGAAGACGGGGAGAATAACGAAAGCAATGAAATATTGAAGGCAGCGACTTTATAAAAGCCCGGAATTGCAGGTGAGCTATAGATCGCACGAAATCAGTGAAAATATTGCGGGCTCGCTTTCCTGGAATTTAAAAGCGGCAGAGAAGGAGGGACGATCGCCTCTACGGATGAAAATTTCCGGGACTTTGGATGGTTCTTGAAATGGGATGAGGATTTTCTATGGAAAAGATTTCATGAAAACCCGGACGAAGTGTCTGCGTCTGACAGTCCATGCTACTGAGCCTGGACAGCAGAAGTCCGTGAATTGAAAGCTCGTATGCTACGAGGGAGGGAGGGGGAGAGAGAGGAGGGGGGGGGGTAGGGAGAGAGAGAAGATCGTTGAGATCTACGGAACGCTGCAAGGTTCCTCTCAAGAACTCTGAAGTTCAGAGTTGGATGATGACAAACAAAACAAATGATTGGAAAGTAATATTATTTAATGAAAAGATTAATTAAAAAATAACACATAAATCGTTATATATAACGAAAATAAAATGAATATATAAAATAAGGAATCGACATTTTCAATATTTTTCGTTATTAAT
>NW_011967237.1:2814043-2855447 GCF_000949405.1 Vollenhovia emeryi | reverse complement strand
TACTGAGCCTGGACAGCAGAAGTCCGTGAATTGAAAGCTCGTATGCTACGAGGGAGGGAGGGGGAGAGAGAGAGGGGGGGGGGGGAGGGAGAGAGAGAAAGATCGTTGAGATCTACGGAACGCTGCAAGTTCCTCTCAAGAACTCTGAAGTTCAGAGTTGGATGATGACAAACAAAACAAATGATTGGAAAGTAATATTATTTAATGAAAAGATTAATTAAAAAAATAACACATAAATCGTTATATATAACGAAAATAAAATGATATATAAATAGGAATCGACATTTTCAATATTTTTCGTTATTAATAATTCGATCGAAATTTAAAATTGAAGTTCTTTAAAATAAATTTAAAAAATTAAAGAATAGCTTCCACTCTCTCTCTCTCTCAGAAATTTATTTTTGCAAACATTTCTAAAATGTTTATAACTTAAAAATACATTATACAATCCAATATTGTTAACAAGAAAAATCCTATCCTACATATCGGTTATAAAATCTTTTCGTGAAACTCGATGCATTTCCATATTTGTTGTTCGGAATTTATCTCATTCCTTTGAATGATAAGAAATGCTTTCTTTTCCTACCCTCCTTGTGTCTCCAGAGCATAAATACGCATCCAAATTCGTAATTTGCATAAAGGAATAAAAGAAATAAAAAAAATTGCCATCCCTCCTCTCTCCTGCACGCTCACCACATATGGCCAACTCTTGGAATCCGAGGGAAAGCATTCGAAGGCGTCCAACCTTCCCGGAGTAGAATCGCCTAGCACGAAAGAAAGGTTGCAGCGGGGAAAGAAGAGAACGGGGAGTCTACCTGGGTGGACAAAGAGGGTGAGTTTACGAGCGAGATAGTCGGGGGACAGGACAAGTCGGTTTATCGGGTCTGGCCCGGCGAAGCTATTGAATGAACAGCCGTTTAGACCAGGCAACGTATTGTCGAGCCAGACATCATCGGAAATTCGAGTACCTTCCCCCGTCTCCCTTGACTGCCCCCTCCATGCGATCTCCTCGCATTTTTTCCTCGCTACATGTTAACGACGGCCGAAGGCAACACGTGGAGACGCTTCAGCACGCCTTGTCGTCATCGTCGTCGGAGTTGCGTAAACGAATGGGCTCATGCATTTTTGATAAACGCCGCCGCCCTGTACTACTCCTGCAACTTCCTGCCTTTCGGCACTATACAGCTCTAAAATGTACGTGATGGTGGTCCTTGAAGAGGTCTCGATAGATTCTCGAATGCTGTTAAGGGCCGTCTGGCACGTGTATACTGTCGCTAGCGATAGCAATTGTTGTCAAAGGAACTGTTACTTATACTTGATGATGCATCACACATTACAGCCCTTATTGCCTCATTTTGGTTATCTTTTCTTGTAAACTTTAAAATATGTCGTCTTTTCATTCCTAGCAGTGATGTATTTAAATTGCGAAACAGTGATTTTCCTCAACATATAAGATAAGGACTTTGAGTACAATAATCCGTTTTAAATTTAGATATACATATACAATCAGAACAGTACTTGGAAATATACTCTAGGGGCTCAACAGAAAGTTAATGTAATCAGGGTGAGAGAAAATTGAATTCGAAGCTTGGTCATAAAAAGGCGCGAATGTTGCGACTTACGCGGAAAGTTTTTTTAGTGGCCTTAAAACTGCGTCGTTCTCTCACGGATTTTGATGTCACCGTATTCAACTCAGCCGGCAAAGTAAAATTATCATCTACTTTCGGAGCAGAAAACGCGTATTCTTGCATGGAGAATTTACGATACTTTCGAAGATTTAATCAGCACCTATGTACCCGAGTGCTCTTTGTGACAGACATCTCCTGCACACAGTGTTTACTGCATACAGTTGGTAAACGAATTAAATTTATTTTTCTCGGTTGTGTAACAAAATAAGCTTGTAAAGTTAATAAAGAACTAAAAAATGGGGAGACTATGCACCTTCTTATTGTTAATACTTTTTATCTGGGTACCTTGTTCATTGAAAATTTGATACAACAATCGATCCATCTTCACATATATGTACATTAGAGAAAATATTATGTTTAACAACATTCTGTTACTGGTTTGGTTTCGATCAAGCAACAGACAGTGTCACAGACAAATTTATTAGACACTCTGTTTTAAAATAAACTTTTTAAACGAGAAGAAATATGTAAAATGATGTATATCAAATCATGTGCTGTGATCTTAAACGGAATAAAGCGTGGAAAAAGTACTATACTTCATCAGTTTACACGTATATGCGTATAAAAGAAACACACTTAGATTTGCAGTGTATACTTTACTGAATCTAGAAAGGTTTTTATTGTTTGAAAGTTGTTTATAGTAGTAATAAACACTCTAGTAAACAACTTTTAAAAAATATAAATTTTTCAGGTATTAGATTCAGTACAGCATTAAAGAGTGCCTAATAATATTGTCAATAGCTGTACTCTCTAAAAATCAATCAGTGAGTTATCACCGAAATCAGCGAATAGTCACTGATTGACTTTTACGGAGTATATTTCTTTACGGCGGGGAAAGTATCTGACCAGCGGCCAGTGAATAAATTGAAATCCAGGCAGAATGGTCGGCAGATTTTACGAGGTGTAAATTAAGACGCGTCGAGATCGATAACGAGTGAAATACGGCGAGCGTCATCGCCGGATAATCCGATGTACTACACGTGTCCGCGCGCCAGCGGGAGACACGGATACAGGCTGGTACCCCCGCGCCGCGTAATGCAATTTGTCCGCATGGCAGATTGCGAGAGAGCGCTACAAGAATGTGTGTACTCGGTGCACGCGTGTATATGCGTGTGGGGGGGCTGAAATTTTTTTTTCGGAGGCCACTCGAGGATCAAGCCCCTTTTATTAAGTGTAGTCTGGAGGGCGAAGGGGTAGGCGGCGCGAGTGCGCGTTGCCAAAATTTCCAGCAATTTTTCATCCCCCTTTTACTCGCCCCGAAACGAGCGGGAATGAGGTGGACTTCTGCAGCCCCTGACGCGCGCGATGCCGCGACGCACACGCGCCTACGCAGCCGGCGGAGAGGCCGAGTAATAAATGGAACGAAGGTGCGGACGCGCGTCTACTTTTCAATTCGGGAGCCTTCAGGGGTCAATAAGTGTCGACGGATGATGTACTGTGCTCCTGCCAAGCGTAATAAGGAGTACCGCTATTCACGGCGCGGAAGGGCCGGTGCTTCCACCGGCGACGATGTCGCGTCAACTGGTCACGTCCGGCGAAATTTCGCAAGGGGCGATGTAGCGAAAACGGCAATACCCCTCAAATTGATATATTTCCGCGATTTTTAAGCGTATCCATCATAGAAATTTATTATAGCAGTGTATTAGAGTACACATCATGATATACGAAGTCCAAGACTGAAATATAGTGAGTAGATGTGCACGTTTATTAAGCCGAGATTTTTTCGATTGTGCTGGAGTGGCCAAGTCAACTTAACGAACGTCATATGTGAGGTAATAATTCTACGAGTCAAGAAAATATCACGAGTGGTAAACCACTGACCCAAATCATGTATACCAATGCCTACTAGATTATGAATACAGTTAATATTAAAGTCTTCTTCTTCTTCTTCTTCGTGCATTAGGCTTAAAGTCTGTTTTATCCAGTTCGTTCTGGTACTTTGATCATTTGGTTTTACTTCATCTTCGGTAGGCTGCTTTAAGCCTAATACACGAGGAAGAAGAAGAAGAAGAAGAAGAAGAAGACCTTAATATTAACCGTAATCTATAACAATATTAAGCGTATCTATCATAGAAATTTATAACGGTATATTAAAGTGCATATTATGATATATAAAGTCCAAGACTGAATTATAGTGGCATATGAGTCACGAAGATATCACTTATATCCCATTCTTCTACTTCACAATATTAACCGAGAGTTGCTAATGTTAGTATTTTCAGAGCATCGGTTTATTGATCTTGCAGTGAATATCTCGATATTTTGTTCATATGAATTGACATTTCGTACGCGGTCATTCACTCCGGATAATATTAACACGCTGTAGATTGATATGCTATAAATATGTCTTACGCGAGATTACCGTTAATCAAATGTTACACTACTCCGCAACATCGATAAGTTGAAGACACGGGTTTAATGAGTTTTTTCTTCTCATGGTCCGTTTAGTCGCGCAGGTATGCGCCGTCGGCGACGAGCGTGACTGAAATTACTTGCGAAGGAAAGACTTTTAATATAAATTCATACTTGCCGGCGTAATGAATTATTCAGAACGCAATTTGGAAAAACAAATGGCGAAATAGCGCGTACTCACAGCGTTTCGCCCGGGCGAAAGAAGTCGACGCCGGCGGCTGCGCCGAGATTATAGGAAAAAGTAAGAGAGGAATAATGCAGGACGTACTAAATTTTTCCCGTTTCAATTCGCGACTTGTTACAGCGCGGAGACGAATGCTGGAATTTGTGCATTTTTAATAGCGCGCGACGTTAATGTTTTTCTGTAATCATTATTTTCGAGTATACTAAACGTTATCGCAAATATCGAACAATTATGCAATCGACATGCAGTAAAATTATAATAGATAATAATTGTTATCAATCAATATCGATTCACATAATTGTATGCATACTGTGACGCGAAAATATTCTGTTATTTTATATTCATTTGCCGGTAAGTACACAACGTGAACAACAAACGTATGTTACGGTTGTCGCGTAGTGTTTCGCAGACATGATGCATTTTCTCTACATATACACGAGTGCTACATCGTATATCTCTCCAAACATCACCACTCGTGTACGAGGTATCATACGGATTCCAAATCTCCGCTCACCCGAACACAATTACGTGTTTCACGCCTAACTTTTACAGCCATGTCGTAAGTTTCTTTCTTTCACGGCAATTTTGCTGTTGTCGCCATGATCTGACAAGCTTTCGTACAGCTGTTGCAACGCACAGCGGCGGGAAGGTGGAGCGCTTTAACGGCCGATGATAAATCCCACCTGCCGGCGGCTCGCCGATGAAATCACTGTCGAGGCGACGAAACGCGGTGAGATTATTCCGCGCGTTTCTCCGGCTCTTTTGTAAACGCGGGCTTCGGCGAAGGGTGGGACGGGCCGCGACGTGTCCTCGGGACCGGTTGATTGTATCCCGAGACGCTCATATGTACGCGCTGGACTGACTACCCGTCCGGAACACGAAAGTGCACTCCGGCGAGTTACGACTCGGCGAAGCGTCATTAAGAGCGTTGTTTGCCTCGCTTATTAAGAGTTATGATTGCACGAGATACTTATTAACTTTCTCCTGCGCGACCTACACTTGTGACCGCTGAATCCGTGCATGTCATTACAATGCTGATCCTCGGCCGGCTTCTCTTTTACAAGCACCCCTCGAGACCGCTTACGGCAATGTCGGGCTGACGTTAAATTTTGGTTAAATGGATTTTCTTAGTCTACGTTGTTACAAGCGTTATAACAAGTTTAGATCTCTATGTTATTATTATACGCTTAAATTGTACACGAAGATTATGCCTTCTCCATTAAATAATGGAGATTATGCCGCTATTTTTTATATACTTGTTCATTGTATCAACTTATTGTTTCGTTGTAATAATACAGTATTGTATTTCTTATTATTCACATGAACTGTCTGTATTAATTTCAGTATGTTAAAACTGAAACGGAACGCGGAATGTCGTGTACACGTATATATACAATTCGGTACAACTTGCAAAATCATGTTAAATCCTCCTATTCCATCTGACATTCTCACGACGCCTTTCATCTTTCCTTCCTCATCTTCATCTTGACATCGTAGCAAAAGGGGATATTTCGGTCCCCTTGGATGCCTCGTATAATGTCTATGTCCGGAACACTTTGGCAGTTTAACGAGACAGTTGGTCGCGGTTGATCTACGTTTAGATATTTTTCTCATCAACGTTCATTCTAGTATATGGCGCGGCCGCGAGGCCGGATTCTGGTAGCGTTTAGATTGAAAGAACAAGGACACTGTCGAGGGGTGGACGTGACAGCGAAGAGGAGGAGAGGGAGGGACATATTTTTCTTGAAATTTGTCGTGACTATCTGCCCAAAGGGATCTACCCTCGTGTATAATTCCCAGATGGAGAAGCTGCAAATCTCGACTCTTCTATCTCGTCCCTCCCTTCCGTCTTCTTCCCACCCTGCGCTACGACTGGAGGCTGATATAAGCGCTCAAGTCTTCTGCGCTTACGCGCAACGAGGGACGGGAAGATAGGGCGGAAGGTGGATTTACGCGTGAATCGTACGGTGGCTTAAGTCCAAAATTCGAAAGCCTCATGATGAAATACACCGGTGAAAGTGCTGCTGAAAATCGCGTTCTTAAGCTTAATTAGTCGGAGACATCCCGAAAATAAACGAATTCTACAATAGGGTGCCTTTAGTGCAGATTGTATCAGTTAGTATCCCGATATAGCAACTTTAAAAACATTTAATAAATCACAACGTCAGGGTTTTCTTGACCATATCTGGTATTTTTAATAATACAGAAAATTTATTGCAAAAAATATATTCGACCACTGAGGCATTAATTACTGCCGGCGACATTGAAGAATATATTCTTATTAGTTGATTTAATAAATCAATCATGTTTGTTCATGTTAACTGAGAGTCAATGTTTCGATAACTCTTGTATTATATAACATATGTAACAAGTTGGACTGCGAATGCTTATGACATTATTAACGATCTTATCTTTAAAAGGGAAACTATCATATTTTCCCTTTTGTCCAAATATATTGCGAGACAGTAATTTTACAATTCTCACGCGAGCCTTCGATGCACGCGCGATCTCACACATGAACCTCAGTAATAGACCTTGACAAAGTGCGCGAAACCATTCCCCCGAACTGAAATCCACCCTCAAGACGCGCGTGCGATTTTAGTGCCGGCGCTTTCTACCCGCGAAGCTTTAGACACGAGTGCACACCCTCCGCGCGGCTCACAAATCTTCCCTGCTTCGCCCAACGCGCGTTAGGGCTACCCGTGCGAGGCGTGTCGCCGAGGAGTTAAACGCACAGCCGATTGTCGCAGATGCCTAAGACGGCTTTAACGACTCGCTCGCCTCGGCAC
Organism: Vollenhovia emeryi; assembly: GCF_000949405.1. Taxonomy (NCBI): domain Eukaryota; kingdom Metazoa; phylum Arthropoda; class Insecta; order Hymenoptera; family Formicidae; genus Vollenhovia; species Vollenhovia emeryi. The sequence goes on along the minus strand of NW_011967237.1, from coordinate 2,848,374 downwards.
GGATTACGCGCGGCGACTCGTACACACGTGTCCTCGGGCACGTTTATTTGGCGGAATTAACGCCGATAATGATCGTCATAACTTAGCGGCAAACGCGTGCTGTAACGCAATGAAATAATCTGTCCTCGGTAAGGGATGTTTTACACCTCTGCATTGTCTCCGTAAATTCTTTGACTAATGTGAATCTGATGCGTCGTCGAAGATTGCATGTAATATCTTATAGGCCAACATAAGCGATTGATAGTTCCACGCACCGAAATAAGTAAAATTGTCGTTCACGTTTATAAACTTTCTCAAGTGAAACATAGAAGTCTCTTTAAGTTGCCAGTAATAATCTTTATACTGTTATTGCGACAAATATTGCCACATGCCTCAGTACTCGAATTGGTGAGACGCTCGTAGAGAGAAGGGAAGTTCAGGTTTAAACCCTGGCTGAGGTAATATTTTTCGCAATAAATTTTCTGTATTAAAACACTGGCCGGTTAATATCGACTAAAAAGCTGGATTATTGTTTTTCAAATGAATTTTACCTTCCGAGTTTATTTCATTCGATCGTCAGGATATTCAGTGTCGAATATCGGAAAGATGTAAAATTTGCGGTTTCGACCGGCCAATTATGTTCACATGACCGATATGTAAAGACAGTCTTTACGACTCGTCGCGCCTGATCGCGCGATCACGCGGAAAATATGCACCCCGTCATGTGCATCGACCCCAATGTAGGTCAGCGGAGTCAAGGTCGCGTTCTTTAATTCGCCGGTTCCCCAAGCACATAAACGGAGGAAATCGCCCCCTCGTTTTTAGCGAGAGAAAAGGGGCCGGAGAAGAGGCGTCAAGGCGTATTGCGAGAGACAGTCGACTGTGAAACTCGCTTCTTCCCCGCTGCCGCCCTGCCATCGAGGAAGCCATCCCCAGCATCCCCCATCCCGTTCGGCTGCTCGATCCCCATGGAAGCGTACATATTTAACGTGACCCCGCGTGAATAATCGATGGGCGAAGGCGCTAGCCATTTGTACTTCTCTGGTTACTAACTGCGCCTTCTTTAAAGATTCAGACCATCCCACGAGCGAGAGACGTTCCTTTCTACTTTTCTAGTAGTGAAGTGCAGCCGGTCGCGCAACGAAGGGAGACGAGAAGCAAAAAGAGTCCTCTTACCTGTCTTGACAGTTCGATGGTGACGGTTGTCCATTCCAGACAAACTTGCCAAAGAGCATCCCGAAACGCGTTACACCGTCTCCAGTAGTTTATCTCCGCGATAAGAGCGCAGGAGCGTTAGAATATGCATTTTATTTTACTTTTATGACCCTCGGTTTAGTCCGTCAGCGATAAATATATCAAAAAGGTGAACACAATATACGATTTTTGTTACTTTCATATTATGGTGTATAGTTATCATATTTTTTACTACGAAGTTATATTAAGATATAGTATTAAGTTGCGAGAAAGAGAAGTTTTTGCTTTAATGCATTTCAAAATAATATATATATAAAATAAATGAATAGAAGGCAATGAATAGCGCGAGAAAGAAGCAATCGATATAAATAATTTATTAACATCCCTTTTCGTTTTATTAATTTAATAGCCTGTGTGCACTCCTACGTTATAACAAAATTCTATATAAAGTTGTTCGAGACATCGTACATCGAGATATACCTGGGCTCGTAGCCCGTGCAAAGTGGAAGCATCCGTCATAAGTCAGACGTCCTGAAAGATGCATCGTGAATTATTTATTGTGGCGCGCGGTCGAGTTCCTGTCTCCAAGGTGACATCTTGAAATGCATTTCGGGAGGGAGGGAGAGGGGGGGGAGAGAGAGAGAGAGAGAGAGAGAGGGGGGGGCGGTATTTCCTTAGAGTGGGCAATACGGCCCGGTTGATTTAATAACGTGAGCCTAAGTATTATTAATATCGCGGTATATCCCTGCGCGTCCCGGTCACGAAAGGGTTGAAAACTGTATTCTATTAGAAGTAATGACTTAACTTAGTCGGTTCAACTTGGTCTTCTGATATCTATTTGCAAAGTTTATCTCGGCTAAATATCTATACGAGAAACCGGATATCAAACAATGATTCGGGCGATACCTTAGTACACTTTTGTATTCACGCATTTATTCTTGACTGATAATATTAGATATTAGTTGTCTCTTTTTCTGGCGATATAATTTTCAATTTTAAGCACAATAGAATATTAATCGCAACGCAGCTATTTCAATTTTAAATTAGATTACTGAAATTCACAAAGTACAAAAGTGGCTGTTGAATAATTTTTCTTATAATATAATTGAGTCTAAAAAAGAAAGTAGGTTAAGTGATTAAATTATTATAATTATGAAAGATTTTTGAAATTACCGATGAATAAATTTTATGAATCAATTTATAGTTTTTCCACGTTGGTCTCACAGATTCGTCGTGCAAATCAGATAACCGAGATTGAATTAAAATTTAAATCAGATCTCTACGAGATTCCCTATACGCGGTTACGTCACGATTTGCTATCCGATCATTTTTGACAGAGCTTCCAGATTTCCCGTAGCCGCTGCCACTTTGAAAAGCGAGCAAATGCACTTCTTGTATTCCAAGACGTATCGAGCTCCGTCTTGAGCTTGTCGCGCGAGTAAACAGCCCAAGCTAATGAAAACAAAACAGTCTCGCAGCCAGCTAAGGCTCCCCTCGCGAAAGCAAGAACCTTGGTGGCTTGCGCTGGCAAGTCTACAGGAACTGATAACAGACGCTGAAGAAAGGCGGATTACGGACTGAGGATCGTCCCGTAGAGACTCGGTAGACTGCACTGCGTGCCTGATTTGCCTATTCAAATATGCCGCTTAACTAGAGTAATAATTCAAATGGCATTATCTTTCGGCATCACAAATTCAATACGATTAAATACAAACGGCACATCTGACAATATGTCGCGGCAATAATCACGATAAACCCTACATAATTATTCTAAAATTATCACTTTAGCCACGATGTTAATCCCACGGGCACAAGTTATCATAAAAATTAATATTGAACAAAATGAGCTTGCGGCAAATGCTCGCCGCGACTTCCCCGTATTTCGTGGGTCTTCGCGGAAGCTCGGAAGCGCGAAATTGTTGGCAGCATTGTTGGCAACAACGGGACTCCTAAATTACCATTTCCGACTTCATCAAGTCTACGCGCGGAACTTGCCATTTCCCACAGATCCGCTCCGTGGGATTTTCTGCGCCCAGCAGCACCTTCGCGCTAGCACACCCCGCATTGATATTAATGTTGCCTCCTTCTCCACGAATTAATATTAATCGTCGCAGCCCGCGTACGTGTTCGCGCGCGAGGCCCCGGAGGCCTGTTCCTCCCGAAAACATTCATCCTTACCGAGCCTTTCGCGTCGTGTGTGTTCAGCCTCCGCGAAAATTCGAGCCGACATCCACCATAGGTCGGCAAGGGTTGGAAGAACAGCGGGGATGAATACTACCTCCTAGCGGATGGTATGAATTCGTTTTAAGAACTCCCTCGCGCAATTCTCTCGAGTAAAACGCTTGCTCACTTGCCGCCAGTTTACGACCGCCGGTGCGAATTGCGTGCCACGGTGTAATATTACAGAAGGTGAGCGTGGTAGAATTGGGATATTGGTTTCTCATCTCGCAGTTTCTCATCATTCAGTATTTAGAAAATCTACTCGGGGAAATTATTTACTCGTAAAATTATTTCATTTACGCGTTTGCGTGAATCATGTCGAGCGAGCAATGCAGACATCTCTGTGAATGAGATTTTCCATTAGCCACCATTGTTATTGCTATTGCTTGAATTGACGAGCTAGTCGTCAATTTAATTTTTGCTATTAATGTATTTGAGGGAATGCAGAAAAATTTAAAAACACAGGGAAAAAGCATCGCACGGAAGTATCGTTTGAAAAGGGCTCATTTATAATTAAATGAGTTTTAAACACGAAGTACGCTTTTGCACTCTTTTACTACCTTAGTCGATGCAAAGTGAATCGATAAAACGTTTTCATCTCGTTTTCTTATAACCGATTGATTTGTACGAAATACGCCGAAATACATTAATTTCGGTTTTAACAGAAAAGTAAACCGTGATAAAATTCAACGGTAAGAGATTGTACAAAAACTACCTTTGTCGAGTCAGTAAAATCAATGCATTTTCATTTCGTCACTATGATATTTTCATTTTAGCCAGCAGCTTTTTCTACACTTTTTAAAGAAAACAAACACATTGCAAAAACAAAAACGTTTCACCGTGTTCCCTTTGTGAAACTTAAACGCAAATTACATTACGCAAATTGCTTTGTAAAACAATCACATTGCGAGATCAAATGTTTGACTTTATTATACAGCAATCGGAAGTGTGTTGAATATTCTAAAATCTTGAAATTGATTGCGCGAATTCCGTCGCAACGAGAAACGAAAAGGAGTAACGAGAGAAACGCGCTACGTCAAAGAACGATAAACTTATTGAAATTGTACATTTCCCAGCCGGTCTCAAAGCCGTGGCACAAATCTCGTTACTACAGAATCAACCGTAATCCATTTCTAGTCGTCGCTCACGTGGCGTCGCGCGGCTTTGTGCCGCGTATAACACGCGAGCGCATTACTTTGTTACCAATCATCGTCGACTCGCACGGCGCGATTAATTAAACGTAAAAAATATCTCAACGATGGAACTCCGGGACTCGACTCGGGGAAAACCTTTCTGCTTTTTTCCGCGAGTAATTATATCGTTCGTTTAACTGTGCGCGTAATCGAATTAAGCACGCGTTGGCAGAGATCTCTAACCGACGGATTACCGCGGTTCGACGTTACAGCAGCGAGATAACCCGGCGAGCCCAGCCATGAATGATTTTACAAATGAAAAATGTAATTCCGATGGAATGAGAAAATAATATCGAGATCGCGGAAAATACTTTTCCCGAGATGATGTTACCCGTATAATCCGTTACGTCTGCGGAAACAAAGGGAAACGGGAGAGATAAGAAGCGAAGTACTCTTGCGATTCCACCTTTCAGTATTTCATTACAAGCAAATATTATTCCGGCTCGGGGAAGTAAAACTTGCGACTAAATATTTCGTCCGTATTCAACTTAGCGCGATTTACACGAGCTGCGAAAACTTTCTCGCGTTCAATTACAATAACGTGGCAGCGTTCACCAAGTATTCCCCTCTCCGCCGCGACGCTCTTCGCCCATCTCGCAAGCAACTCGAGAGCATCATTACCGCTATAACGCAGATTAATTAATTCCCGATTCGCCGTGTAGCATCCGCTCGCGACAAGTCGAGCGAATGAGGCCTCGCATAATCGAATCGTAATTAAGTCATTACCGACACAATGGCGAAGAACATCGAACACGCCGCGACAACAAGATGCGGGATGACGCGAGGTTCGTCCCCGAGACACAATCGAGCAGCAAAGTTGATAAAATGCAATCTCTTTCGAACGTGGTTTCGTACGGCAAATCGCCAATACTGAATCTCCGGAAAATTATAGCATTTTCGCTCGCCGAGCGATTGAATCAATTTTTGAATACGCGCGAGTAGGTCCTGCATAATCCAAACGAATGAATTTTAAATTCGAACGAACCGCGCTGCGCCGTGCATTTATGACGATATGTATTATCCTCGGAACGAACCGCGGCCGATTGCTTTTTTATAAAATTATAACGCGGCGCCGACCATAATATACGCGCGCCACGCGGAAAAGCATCGCAAAATTGGCGGTGAGCTTACATTCGGCTGGGACTGCACAGCGACCGCAGACTAGTTTTCGCGGCGTACGAGTCAGTTTAATGAAACACAACTCGAAACGAGCTATTCCTTCTCGCGTTGACCCCGAAATTTCGATTTACGACTCACGTTTTGTTCAGACGAAAAGAAACATAAAGCTTGTGTCACACTGCATATTACAGATCGCGAATCGAATCGAGATTGAGGGTCGCGGATCTCAACCAATTAGACGAGGCAGCCTCGTATCCGACTGGTTAAATTGCGATCCGCAATCTCAATCCGATCCGCGATTCACAATACGTACACTCTTAAGCCAAAAGTTGGAGGTACACGTTAAAAGAAAAAATATACGGTATGAGGTACATAAAACTCCACGAAAATAGGAGGGAAAATAGTACCTCGAAATTAGGAGTCTTATTTTGAGGCGAAACATGTCACAGAAACATGTCTTGTTGGTGGATGCCCACAATATAGACATAAAACGGAAGATTGATCCATATTATGTAATTTGCAAATGTACTCTGTACATTCGCAATTTAATTCTTGGCACTGGCCACGAAAAGTGCCCCGAATATCTATATTATCAAATCTATATTATCACGCGTCCATAATGTATGTAATATTCGTGTCTTTAGCCGACGCGATCACGCAAGTGTGGGACGACGAAGAAAGATAATAACAAAAGCTATCTCTCGGAGGTACATTGTACATATCTCGTACTGCTTTAGGAGGTACGTACGAGAACCACTTGTGCCTCCTAAAAAATGTACCGTGAATTTATAGACGGTACCTCGAGCGGTACCTCCAACCGATCGTCATATATTCATTATTACCTCATATATCTTGTACATACCTCGTGCTAGTATACCGGGAAAAATATCTTCTATCAGAATGTAACTCAAATCTCAATTATACTTAAAAAATTGTACTATCCTTCCTCCTATTTTGGTGGATTGTTATGTACCTCATAATTACGTATACTCTTTATTTTAACGTGTACCTCGAATTTGGCGGTACTACGCGATACAAGATTAAGAGTGTAGTGTGACACGGGCTTTAGTGGGATGCTCGGAGCGACTGTAATCACGGTCATATAGGTCTGGAACGAGGGGTAAACCGCTGAGGGCATCGCGGTGTACAGATTTGCGGCGTTACTAGGTATTTTTTGGGCATTAGTTTGGGCATCAGGCCTTTCTCGTGGACCGTCATCATCATTTTAAAAGGCGAAAGTATCGTTTCAAAGCGTGCGACACGTGACAAGTTGGATGGATCCCAGGTATTAACATGAAATCCAGCGGGATCTAAGTCAGCTCTACGGAGGAATAAATACAGTCGCCCATACAAGAATTTTCCCTTCAAGCCCCATTCTCCCGGCAGAACGAGACAATTACGTGACTGTCAGTTCGAGCGTGATTCATGAGCCGGAAAATACGAGGCAATTTTCATTTTTTATCGTTCGCCATGTGCTCGAGAATCAATCTCGAGGCGACCGTAAAATCGCGGCGCGAGCGAACGGGACGTCATTTCGCAGTGATGTTAAGGCAGAAAAAGAAAGGCGGACTATATATACATACATGCACGTATATGTGCGTATGTCCTGCCCGATGAAAGTGGCAGGAGCACGATTTACGAGCGCCACTACGTACGATGCGGGCTAAAGTTCGCCGAGTTTATGCTCGACATTAAACGTTTACGCTCTACCGCCATAAGTCACCTGCACTCGAGGTACAATGGCATTTGAATGCACTTTATCGATTATGATCCCGAGGGTCGAATTAGAGAAGGGGGAGGGGGCCCGGTCGGTGGGTGAGATGCAGACCAACGGGGGGTGAAACTAAGTCCGTTATTGCCGCAACTCTTGCGGGAATCTTGTGGCGAACGTGGCAAAATACGATTCTGAAGCTGATGAATTATGAATTCGGCATATCGCACCGTGATGAAGCCATTTTACTGCTCGCCCTCTTTTCTAGAGGATTAAACCTGCGTGAAACGGGAATTGGACGCGCCAAAAACACTGGCCCATATTCTGCATCCTCTTTTATTGATTAAAAGTGCTTGTAAAAGATCCTTTGAGACAAGAGTAACTTATGAATGTAAGTTTGTATATTCTTGCGTTTAGAATAAATTTTTCCTCCATCCTACAACGCACCAAGTTGGCACCACGATATTCGACAAAAAACGATACATACTATTATTTTATTCTACATTTTAGAATTTTTCATTTAAGATTAAAATACTCCTTTCTCTACAATAAATGTGATTGGCGTTATATCGATCCTATTTTATGATACATTCAAGTGTAATAGCATTGGATCCGGAAATTTTTCTGTGGGTGTGTATGCGAGAAAAATTGTAAACCAATAGAGAAACTTCCTCTATGATGAGATAGGCTTCTACTATGAGATAGCAGTTTTTCAACATCAATATTTAATCACAAATCTTTATTCGCAACGATTACGCGATCTAACAATGAATTTTCCACTAAACAGATTTCGCTCCAATAAATTAATAGTATTGAATCCGGAAATTTTTTCCGTGGCTGTGCTTTCCATGAGATACAAAACGTTATAATTTCGATATTTATTTTGAATAAAGAATCGTCAAATTAATTAGAGCAAAATCGTATCCGTTTTCTGGCTGAAAAACACTCGCTACGTTAGATTTCTGCGCAGTAAATAAACCCACGCGATTTTTTTGGCGATAAAATTTCTCCGTGAACTTTTAATGAACCTGCAATCTGGTAATTCTTCGACGAGCGTCAAGCACGCATGCATCCGCTGTGTATCGACCCGCAATATAATTCACCTTCTATTTCTCGGTTCTCGTTCAGTCCGTCGAGTAATTGTTTACGCGCCACGTCGGACTATCGAACATGACGCACACGAGCGAGCGTCGACGTACCTGTTGAAAGCTCCAGGTGCGGGCACAACCATGGGTCGGACAAAGTGGGGCTCCGAATCCGCCCGCTAGCTGTTGCTACCGTTTCTTCCGGGTCATAGTAATTCGATACGTACGCGGAACGGACGCCTTTTTGCATCTGCGCGCTTGTTTATGCCGCGCACGCCGCCGACATACCGATGGAAAACGGGAAATTGAATAAAGTTCACAGCGGGAGAGGCGGCCGCACGAAAGCGCGTTCGAGTATATCGAGCGGAATGATATATTTGACAAGGTCCGTATTGATACGTGCATATTACATGCGCGATAGGGGGCCATGCCGCGCCGCGCCGCGCCGCATCCGTCTGACCATACGTGAGCACGTATCACTTACGGTCGCTCGGTTCGACTCATCCCGTCGCCTCGTCTCTCGAAAAATCGTGCCCTTTTCGCGTTCTATTCTGTCACTGTGCGTATATATCAAAGCTGCAATCAAATTTCAGAAGAGAAGGAAACCGAAAATAGGAGAGAAAAAAGATTACTTTACGTGACGGCTCAGCCCAAACTGCATTGATTGTCATAGCCTCAAATGACATTTTCTAATTAATCAATCATCAGTGGAAATTAATATTTCCGCGGATCAAACGTTATTTTAATATTCCCGCTAAATCCCGAAGTCCAATAATAAAATAACAATTAGAATAAAAATTCATGCCGAAAATCTCTCATTGCGACGATTAAAGATTATCATTTGTGTTCCTTATAATAACGAATGGGTTCGATTCGGGTGGACCGGAAGCAGCCTCCATGCATCGTGATTCATTTATGAATATGTAGAGGCGCGTGATGGTGGTCAGACACCGGAAAACTCTGGGTAGCCTGGACATGAATATGCTAAGCGCAACGCGTAGTACCGGAGGGCTGAAGTAATTTTTTTTCTCGCTGCATCGATCCTCGCGCAGGGTTAAAGTGTGAGCTCTATAGTGAAAAATAATTTCGCAGTTTTATCTGCCTTTTCGTCTCTCCGTCGTACCGGTTGGCCGCGCAGGGAAAGCGCTGTTATTCTTCTCCGACTTCAATTATTCGACATTACGAAGTAGAGGGAACGGATTTGCAAAAATGAAGTCAAGATAGTCGTCACTTTTCTTAATCATTAGCGCGAATTAACTTCGGAAATTAACCCTTCCCACGGATGCAACTTCGAGAAAGAGGGAGAAAAATTAGTTTGAAATATTTCGACATGTTTTTTTTTACATTGCAAGCACGTGCATGATACATGCCTAGCAAATAATTTTATTTTCGTTTGCCGCAAACCAAATTAAACGATTTTATATTACCTGAATAAGTAATCTGATCTTTGTACGTTAAATAACAAATTAGAGGTGCTTCATATACGCGTTAAATCGATATTAAAAAAAACCGTTACAACTGTAACACAATGAAATAAAAATAATACTCGACAAATAATGCCGAGGAAATATTATAGAAGTGACGTGTGATAAAAATCTAGATTACCAACATGCAATTTCGAAACAACTATTTAGTGATAAATATATAAATTACACGTTGCCTCTAATACATATTTACTGTAACACAAGGTGTAAGTTTTTTTACCTGTTAAAGAACACAACAAATTTTAGGGCAAACTGGTATCAGATCAAAGGAGAAAAATACAAAGGAATAAAAGGGTGCCGACGTATTATCAATTTTCTCACGCGCGCGCAAGGAGGGAGAAAGAAAATGTTGAAGAGTTCTCGAGGCCAGGAGCGGTACAGGAAAGGATTAACTTCATCACGTACAATCTATATTTTCTCCTTTGGCAGGAATAACAAAAAATACGAAAAGGTTTATTAGTATTTCAGACAGATATCCCTATTCTGTTCTTGCAACTCGATTTAATGGAGCAGCCGGTATTCGCAGAGTAATGAAATTGTACGTAACGATGTTGAAGCAAGATCGCGCGAGACGTATACTCAGCGAGAGATAATATTCAACGAAAGGGTATAATCCCGAAATCTAAACGTCGCCATATAGACCTGAACCTGACACGTGCTAAGAAAGAAACCTGGATATCGAGTTTCAGTAAAAATTTTAAAAATCCCCAATTTTTAATTGCTACGAATTTCTAATTCCTTAATTTTTTCTTGACCTTTTAATATAAAATAATACCATTGCCTCTTCGTTTGTCCTTTCTTTTAACTGTGATTTCTCGAAGGTCACCTCTCAGCAGAGTAATTTTAAACAAATTTTGAATATTGAATCGCCCGTGATTAATTAACAATTAGGTTGAATAATCCGGCACAACTGGCTACCGGAAAATTGCCTTTATTTGTAACGCAACGTTTCGGCCATGGGTTTCGGCCCTTTTCAAGTGTATTCTACAGCATCTAGTCGGCGTATGGCATGTGGTCAAATTTAATCAAACCATTCAAGTCAAATCAAACCATTAAGCCTACTGGACAGAAATGGGAATGTCAGGATAATTACTTATATGCTAAGTATATCAGTATAATTTAGGAAGTAAATTAGATAAGTTAAATACGTACATTAGGTATGTCGCTACAAAGACATAATATCTATCTATTGTAGATACGCGTGATTGCTGTATGGGTACAGAAATGAGACTAAACGTATGTAGGTCAGCTTAGTGTCAAGAACCGGCAGTCAACAAATTAAAGACATATAAATAGCATTAAAGATAAATAAGTGAGTATAAAGGGTCTAAGCAATGTCTATAATTTTTCCACATACTCCTGGTAAATTCTCTGTGTCCCTTTGGCAATTGGAGTAATTTTACTCAATGTAAGCTCGACATATAACCATTATATAATAAATGCGAGAAGAAACCTCTTTAAACGTCGAGGGGAAACAATGAATCGATCACCAACGTAACGCCGGCAACTAGTCGGAACTAGGAAACGAATGCCTTCGCCCGACAGAAACGGGCACAAGGAAAAACGAGTTTTCGATACGGAGCATAATTCCTGACCGCGCCCACACATCGGCAGAACCCTTTGCCTTCGCCGAAAAGTATTCGCGACATCAACGTTCCCTTCGTTACGGCTGCTCGTCACGCAGGCCGTTCTTCGGATATGGAAACCGAAAATTACGAGCGCGGGGAAAGTTCGGCCTTTATCTCAGGCTTTTATTACATCGGCTGTCAGACCGTAACTGTGTGTGGGGGAACGTGTGCCGCAGAAACACGTGCGATTTAACTCGCGACGACTATAATTGCGCGCTGCACTTTACGGCTGGTCGTCACGCTGATGTCATTGATTCCCCGAGAACACCACCCTTCCCACTTTTAATGTTCATTGCACAACGCCCGCGAGCCGTTGCTTATAATTTTCTAGCAAATCGCGGCGCCTGGACAATCGCTCCCGTAATCGGGAGGGCAAAACCGACCATTCTCGCTGACGAAAATTTGTCCGGCCGCTCGATTATTCACTTTTTTCGGTGTTCAACGAGATATCGCCGCGGAAAGTACACGATATCGTCGAGCAGAGCGATAATTACGCACGCGTGTAAACGACTTGTCGTCACGCGAATTGTACATTAATCCGCCGCACCGGCCGAGAGAAAAGAAACTCACCCGCTCGGAAAAATAGGAATGTGCATTTTATTATAATTACGCAAGCGATGTAATCACGCGGTGCTGGATGTCACGGCCTATTTACGTTGCAGTCACTGTACTTAATGTCGAATAACAGTAATAATTAGTCTGATAAAATACACGATTGCAGTCTTGCGTTCAATTGCACCTCAGCTAAGTGCAAAATTTTTCACTTTTCAATGAATTTTATATGCTTATTTATTTCTTAATTATTTCTCGTTAGATATTAAAGTCCAACTGGAGTCTCTTAATTATTTGATCCGAGAAACGGCGAAGGCGAGCGCCTTCCGCCTCGCAAATGCGACTGGATATATTCGTCGGAAGCGAGCACTCGAATTCAGACGTTTCTTAACCCTCGTACGCGTGATTTCGATACGTTATCCCTGCCCGATAGACGGCAATCGTCGTGTCTTCGTCGCCGAGATTTATTACACCGCGGCTTTAGGCAGAAGCGAGCAATTTACATTCCCCGCTACACGTACGTTCGGTTTCTGCGGCTCGACGGTATATCCAAACGTCGAGACGTCTCCCCGACTGCTATGCTCCTCGTCGAAATTACCAGGGATTACGTACGGAGGGATTGCCTGACGTGCAGTATAGTGACGACGAAATAGTACACCCACGGCACGCTATTAGACACTATGATTATTATTAGCAATTACTACCGAGGAAAATTGTGTTGGAAGAAGACATTTAACATGTTATAAGTTCCTTGATGCAGCTGGATGTAGTTCGCTTTTTTAATAGTCGATTAATTTAGAATAAACGTTAATTTAGACGAGACTAAGAGACTGAGATACGTTCTAATAATAGTTACATATACATGCGTGATTATGTTTCTTTCTCTCCTGAAAATTGATCGAGAATTAAATTTCCACGCTTCGTTCGGCAAAGTATTCCTGATAATTAGGAGGTACACTTTAAAAGTAATTGGGAAATATTTTATTCGATCGTATCTCGATACGTCCATCTTGATTATCCCGAGATCAACGTCTAAAATTTCACAGAAGAACGAGTGAGTGGTGTCTAATGGACCCCCACCGACCGCCGTCGTTCAAAGGACGGTGAGATCCTTCAAAGGATCGCTAGCACCGAGTCTCATTTGCATTCGAGATTGCGAAGGACCGCGTACAGCACGATTCTCGGTCCTTTTTGCCGTCCACGGCGATGCAAACGCGGTCGTTGCCGGTCTTTTCGTCGGGCGGTAATTGGGTCAGCGGGGTTAGGCACAGAAAAACGGATGATGGACGAAGAAACGAGAATATTCGATATAGAGGAGAGGCAGAGACAAGGCTGACGAGGACTGACTTCTCGTCGAAACGAAGTGGCCTGAAATTAGTTTACCTTTGGAAACCAATTTCTTTCTCTTTCGTTGCCCTCCACCCGCCTGCCACTTCCTGTCTGACATAAGAGCGATTTTTCTCCTGCGAGAGGAGGGACTCGCTCCGACGAGTAACGAGAGACGAAATTGCCGAAGGGAGGAAAAATAATAAATGAACGGGACGAAAAGATCAATGCCTGATAATACGATAAGTAATACAGTCGTTCCCGCTCCGCTTCCACTTGGCGTTTATGTACTCAACTGTACGTGCGATATAAACATCTAACGTTACGTGCAATAGGCTCGTGTTAATAGTCCACGCTAATTACATTCTGTACCCAGTATGAAACTGCATGTTGTGAAAATATAGAAATACATGTGATCGAATTTGTTTTATCGCAACAAGTAGAAAGCATCGAGGCACGCGACCAGTGTCGCGGACCTTCTAATGAACTTGCTAAGCGGCGCTCTGGGAAAAAAGACAGTTAGCAACCCGCTTTGGGGCCCACAATTAGTGATCGAATTATTTGGATTGTTCGTAACACTCTAATCTTTTACGAATTTTACCCCGCGTAACTAAAACTCGCAATTAGCTATTCTATCTATATCCCAGATTTTTAAATAATACTAATCAATTTTCTCAATTAGTTCTGTCGATATTCAGTAACGCAATGATAATTTTCACTTAAGAGGCACTAACCGAAATGTTAAGTTGCTTATCTACAAACAAAAACAGTCAAAATTTTTCCCAGAGTATTACGAACAATCCAAATAATTCGATTACTAATTGTGGGCCCCAAAATGGATTGCTGTCTTTTTTTCCCAGAGCACTCGACAGTATCCGCGAGAGCAAAATTAGTAGCATCATTAATTTATAAACAAGAGGCTGTGATAATGTAGAACAAGACTATCAGGACAGAACCTCGTTTGAAAAGATCGATACGTAAAATATCACACTCGCATGCAGCCGACGAAAATGTTACAACACATAAATGTCAAGTGGAAAATAAGGAGCTCACGGAAAAAAAAAATTAGCTGCTGTAGCTAAATAACTTAGCAAAAAATGGACAGCTAATATTTTTAGTTGTGATAGCTAAAATTTTTGCTACGACAGCAAACGGGTTTTGCAGCTAATTTTTTTTTCCGTGCTGTTATGCTTAGAATTAATAAATTGTGACACTTTCTGTGCACTTTGTCGGACGTTTTATCACTTTCACCATTTCACCGTTTCCCCGATCCATCATTCCGCTCCAAATACACATTTTCCAAATACATTTCTTCGATATCGATATGTACACGAGAACATTGGATTATCGCGATAAAAGTTAAAGCGGATTTGCGCGTATCCACCCTCGTAAGTTGCGGAATGTATCAAGTGTTTCTGATTTGCCCGGGAAGAGCGGAGGCGGGACGGGGAAAAGAAGAAGACAGAACCTGGTGGAAGTTGGTGGCGCGAGGAAATTTATGACTGTCATACTTCACGGTACGTCAAGCTGTGTTCCTTACGGCCCGACCGCTATAATCTAGGCACTTAGCATCTTGGAATTTAAAACGCGATACTTTCCAGCTCGAAGAAACGCTCCCTTCGTATTTTATTTTGCGACTATTCGAAACCATTTTCTCGTCAACTGCCGTGAAACTATTTATGAAAATATCGAGTGTACAGTAATTAACTGTGCATTTCTACACGAAGAGAATTTTTCCTCACAATTTATCCGGAAAATCATGTAATCGTGGGACGACACGGCATTTCGAAGAATTTTACGAGAGTTGTTTGAAATGTTACCGTACATTCTACTACACTGATAAACAAAATATCTTAACCCAAAAAACTATTACTCAAGAAAATTATTCATAAGGTGGCTCCTATTAAAAAAAAGACAAATTTAAAAAATAATAAACGAATTAAAACATACATTTCTTTAATTTAAGTATTTATTAAATATCAAACAGAAGATAAATTTAAATTAAAAAAATTTTATTGTAATTCTATAAAACGTTTACTAAGATATAAGTTGTACAGCGAAGAAAATTGGATTTCCTATTTTTTTCGCATTCGATTTTGGTCACAAAGTAGGTACCAAACGAAAGGTCTTGTCAAGATGATCGGAGATATGCCAGTCTCAGAGTGTACATATTTAACGTTTCAGAGATATCGGGCTCCAAAAATTCCCAGAACGTAAGCAATGAAGCTGTCCTGACAGACACCAACCATTTGTTTGGAATGGAATGAAACCTTTGGAGCCCGATATTTGTGGACCGTTAAATAGGTATACTCTGACACTAACATATCTGTAATCAGCTTGACGAGACCTTTCGTTTGGTATCTACTTTGTGAGCAAAATCGACTGCGGAAAAATGGAGCCATTTGCCTATGGACACTTGTTTTCACTCTTTCAAAAAACTGTCATACACTTATTGAAGATGCCATGTTGCCCGATTACACGTTTTTCAGGGTGAATTTTAAGAGAAAATTCTCTCTGTGTAGCAAATGGAGATAAATTTCAATAAATTTGCAAGTTCGCATCTGTACCGCAGTATCAATAATCGGAAAATGTTATAAATGTAAGCCGAGCAACTGGGTAGAAAAGGACCGGACGCCAAGATTAGTGAGAATAAGCGAGGTAGATATTGTGCGTAAGCAACTAGGCGAGCCGTGAGTCGGGCCGAGCATTTCAAATTGTTCCTTTCCACGTCGCTTGACGCCGCGATATTAAGCGTATGTACACGTACAGCCGCCATTATCCAGCCATTACAACGTCACACCGTTGTACCAGCGTACACCGCGAGCGCGACGCTCGGTCCGGGCTAAAGTAGCGTGCGGCACGCTTCTGCTATACCCGCTATCGCTACTTGACTGACAACCCTAACTGACGCAGGACCCCTTTGCACAAGCCAGCCAGGCAGCCGGTCCGCTTAACCAACCCTCTACCTTCGCCGCCACCACCACCGCCGCGGTCTTCCCTTCCCGTGCACTTTACCCTGTTCACCCGCGCCTTTGTTAGCGAGACGACCACGGAAGTATTGCGTTACCTTGTGTACAGGTACGCTCTTGTCGTGTGCCACGTCGCGGTGCCTGCATACTGAATCGCGAAATTCCGCCCGGCCGAGATAAGGTGCATACCGAGGTGCATGCTGGCGAAGGGGACTAGTAAAGAAATAGAGTTCTTGGACTACAAGCCAGGAAACATGTGGGGCTTTAACATTGTAAAAGTGTGCATAGATTAGTTCGTGGAAGGTAAATTGTATTCTGATGCTAATGCAACTTGGTTGATAAATAATTTCTCAAGAATTAACTTACAAGCCTGGTAAAATCTTGTTTGCGGTAAACAGTGATGAAAAATTATTCATGCAGTTAAATGGAAGGATTATACAAGTGGCTCGACTGGGAAGTCACATTAAATTAACATAGAAATGCATATCTAAAATTCTATTCATTGTGTTTACGACGTTAGCAAATACTTTTACGTTGTTTACGTTCGACAGAAAGAAAGAATAATAACTCGGGAAGTATAAAAATCTCCAAGAATCGACTTTCGATCGCCAGTACAGGGCACGAGATTCGTGTCATCCTGTAGACGTTTCATCGTCGGGGAAAATTCGACGCTGATGGGATTGCATTCGCCACGTCTCGCGAAAATCAAATTTGTCGGTAGTACACCCCTTGCGAGGGGTGAAATACCTCTGACCCATTTCATGGCGTAAATTTCGTTCGAATCGCCCGAAGGTCTTCACGGTGTAAATTCCTTAACGGCCGAGTCAGAAACTTTAGCCCCTTGTAGCTTGCCCCGAGGCCGGACGTTTAGATGGTTTTAGCGATATCAAGCTATAAATATGCGTCCGATTATATTTCAGTATATAATCGCAATGCAAGCGCGTCTAAAAAAATATATTTACTTCTCTCTGAAGATTTTGGAGTGAAAATACTGCCACGGTGAAATAATGAATGAAATATTCACCTTGTTGGAGCGAATGTTTACTCCAACAAAGTGAATATTTCACTTCATGGCAGTATTTTTACTCAAAAACTTTTAGCGAGTTTGTCAAGATACTGTTTATTGTTTTTCGATAAGAGCTTTAAAATTTGCATTGTTGTTATAATGTACCAACGATACTAATAATGCAAGCTGCAAAAATATAGAGACGATAGTCTCTAATAATAATGGAAATATATACAATATATATAATATAAACATAAAACGTGTATTATCTCTTTCTCCTTCTCCCTCCTTCCTATACTAAATTAATTAATTAATCTAACGTGCGTTTGCGTGGCACATTTCTTTTCCTGCCTGCAAAAAATACGACCGGTTTACATGCGAGATCGTTTACTGCCCGTTGGAAGCCGAAATGTCGAGATTGCCCCGGGGCGAGACTGTCGAGAAGATTACTATAGTTTTAACGAAGGGTTTGTGCTGATAACCGCCTCCCCCTTCGAATGACGATTACTTAAATAAACCGCGTTCGGCGAATAATCTTCGGTTAAAGAGCGCGCAATCATGGCTCGTGGGCCCTTTGATGATATTCGTTGTCGAAGTTAAATCCCCTCGGGTCTTTGCTTCCCGTCTCTTACAAACGAAGGCCACGCGACGCCAGACTGCGGAGCACCGCAGTGCGCCTTGTTGGAAACCGAAGTTGAGACACACTCCAGTTTCAACAATTAGTTTCCTGCGTCATCCGCGTCTCTCGTGGCGCAGGCTCACGTGAAAGCGCTTTGCGATCCGCCAATCAGATCTCGTTCATAATAACCAATATCTCGACGGTGCTAGGCAGAGAAAGAAGCTTAATCTAATTTTCGATCAATTTCGTTCGCACAGTATCAAAGCCAAAATCTCAAACTAGATCCCGAATGACGATGCAGTATATCAAATGATGAGAGAGCTATTGTAAATTATTGTGAAATTCCCTTTCACTGATAACTAGATTATTTAAATATTTGTGCTATTATGACAATAGAAACGGACATTTAAACCTATATGTTAGTTTAATGTATACTTATAATCAATCATACTATAACACTCTCGTACGGTTTCACTCAAAACTCGTAACTCTAATCAGTTTCTTATAAACCGAGGCACATACGAGTTGCTTTTATATGGAGCCACGCGTCATTCCCAGACATTGAAATCTATTATTGTATAATTATTCTCAGTATCGTCACTGTTATAGAAGAGATCTAAAGTTTGCGATTATCAATCTCTTTGTACTTTCCATTGACGTATTTGATCTTGTATAACAGGATACAATGCACGCTAGACAATGCGACGTATAGGATGCAGCTTAGGTTGCATCAAACCTTACAAGTTGCCTATCTTTATGTAACACTAAACCCGCGCCGGTATTGTCTTGTTGGCTCTCCAATGTTCAGTAGTTGTTACTATGGATCATTACGAAACTTTTGACGGGCGTAGAGCGGCGCGTAGCGCCGTTAATACTCAAATGTGTATTTGTATAACTTCGTATTAGACTAAATGGCAATTCCGTTCTACGAACGTCAAATCAAAACTATAAACTCTTGGCTCAACTGGGATTACCGTGTAGATTACATATTCCCTTATGCAGAACGTGTTAGCAAATACGACAAGTCGCCTTTGAGCCATAATCTTATTAAGTATCAATTGAGCTTAAAGTTCAGTGTAACATTCGTTTAAGTTCCTTGTTAATTAATTTTCCGCAATTAAAATAATCCATATTATCGCACATGCATTTCACATGTACAATTTATTGCATTATCGTCAAGTCTTCGCAGCTGGGGTCTCTTCGGTTTTTATATTCTGACACACCTTTGTTTATTCGTTGTTAACTCTCTACTCCTTAAGCGCACGTAATTTCACACTTTTAGACGTCATTCTCAGTTTACAAAATGATTTGCAACGGCGTCCTGCCTCGCGTTATATCGTTCATCGCGTCGCGTTATTTATCGCTAACGCGTGAATCAATCATCTCTTGATTTTATCGTGCAGACGATGACCCGATCGTGGGTCAGACGAGAATTTATGTGGAACTTTACACGACATATCGCTCATTTATAAGCGCCGTACATGTCGCGCCATGATCGTAAATTGGCAGATAATACCTCCGAGGACGAGTGCCGTCATAAAACACTTGTATGTTGTAACCTAACGTGGTGCACACAAGCGTCTCGTCGGTACGAACGTTAAAGAATTAACGCGCTACTCCCGTCGCAGGTGGTATTTCCAACAGCATTACCTGAGCGCATATGTCAGAGATGTTTTTTAATGGTCTATTACATCGTTATTTTTGCAATAATCAAGGTGGCTCCTGCATATACCGACTAAAAGTAGAAAACATTGAAATTTAAATATGCCGTAGTTGCACGTTCTATCTATCAGTGCACGAAATTTTTTATTCGGTCGCCGATAAAATAAAAGACAGAAAAAATGTTAAAGTTATACTTTTTAACGTGGGCTAATTGCATATTTGATAGGATGCTCCATGTTTTGTCTGTGTAACGAAACGTAGGGGAGACCGGGTACGGTTGTCACACGGGTAAGTTGTCACAAGAGTTATAATAGAAAAACTATCGCGCACGAGCACCTAGCAATAGTCATAAGAATGCAGGGGCACATTACCGTACGCTCCGCGAACCACTAGTTGGCTACGACATGGCGTAAGGAGAGGACAGGTAGTGACCTGTTTTGAAGTGCTCAAAGTAAATTTTAGCGACGAACTATTCATCACGTAAGTACATGATTATTTGTTTAACTTTAAATTCTTTTGAATACTTTCGAAGTACATATTCAGTACTGCAATAATTTAACATAAAATTCGTTGATATCTGGATATTTTAATGACCTTTGTTGGGGCTAGAAATTTTTACTGTTCGGGTTCAGTTGTCACAGACCACTTGGAGCTATTGATATGTTAAAAAATATGTAAAATATTATAAACAAAGTGGTTTTATTAAAATAATTTAGAAAATTAGCATGAGAGAAGTAGTTTTTTTAATTTCGGTAAATTAATTGATTTTAGCAATCAAACTACTACGTTAAATTAACAGGGTTACATGAAGATAACTCACTGTATTTAACAAGAAGTATAAACTTTGTTTTATACTAGACCAATTTTCATTTCGTAAATCAGTTGCATCTGTAACAATCAACCCTAAGTACAGTGACAACCATCCCTAAAGCAGGGTAAGGTGTTACAAATTTACTTTCGTACTTAACATTAATTTCCCCTTAACTGGTTATTACACATATCTGGCTATGTGTCTTATGAAGTGATGTAGTAATTATTTAAATTGCTTTAAAAAAATCATCCAAAGCACTTTTAAGAAAAAAAAGTGGCTTTCAACCCCGGTCTCCCCTATCTATTTTTATGGTACTTGATAAGGACCTGAACTAGAGATGTGTGTGTATGTACTTAAAAAATTTATGACAAAGAAAGTAGAGAGATACCGGTAAATATTAAAAAACGGATTTAACGTCCAGTTTGTAAAAGCACTTGAGCGTAATGAGTAAGTTACTCGTCGGATTAAGTCCCTGGATAAATCTTGGAGAAATCTCTATGATCGCTGGCGCGTTGATCACAGTTTATCGCCGAGCTTTCGTCCGAATCAGTTACATGTTTCAGGCCGGACCGCGAACTAATTAATTCCAACGTACCAGCGCGTAAACCTGGATTCATAGCCTGTGGAGAGGACGCATAAATTCGGGTAGAGCGGTGGTAAAATTCCCCTCCCCGTTCATTCCGTTTCGAGGACTGTACTTGGCCGAACTTTGATGGTTACGAGGCACAGGCTTAGCGGAGACCTCCGTCCCGAAACGTAATTTTCAGGCACTTTATTGCGGTACGCGAAAGTCTATCAAACGTTGGTACTCTCGAACACGATGAAGGTCGCCCTCGTAGAGCCGCCTACGAAAATTCCCCTTCAATGTTACGGGCAGGAAAGAAAGAATGCGTAAAAACATGTGGATATCAATTAAGTTGAAATGCGTACTGCAATTAAAATTAACTAACAAGCGCTGCAGTAGCGATCAGTTTGACAACCATGCATCCATTTATGATAGATTTGATGAAAAATTTAGCATGGCCATTTTCAATTTTGCATGCAATATGTGTGCACGGCATAGTTTTATATTCTGCTCGATAATTGATTGCGCATTCTACAAAAACTGCATTCTTTCATAAAAATTCGATATTACTTATTTCCATAATAAATTATCGCGTTAATATTTTTTCGAATTTTTCTCCGCTGTTTTCCTCAATTTACAAGAAAATGGCATTGCATACTAAAATATAAAAAATACATTGCAAAAATTTCGTGTATTATTTTCTGGAAAGGCATCTCTTATAGTACGTAAGAACTTAAATGAAATATTCATAGTGAATTAAGGGAACATCTATTTACAACGTCTTCTCACAAACGTGTTTGGATTCTATTTACCACAAAATTGTCTCTTTGGATTTAACGCCATTTGCTTCTTAATCCAGAACTTCGTGCTGCAAATTGCTGCGCGTAATGGCCGTAACGCGTTGCGAACCGGAGCTGGTTTGGTGCAAAGTGTCCTTCGCCAGTTTCGAGGACCCGAGACCGAACCTCCTCCGACCGGGCCCGTTCGAGCGGAATTGATATCCCCGCCCCCCCCACCCCCACCCCTCGAAATCAGCTTCGTAACGAAATACCGGGTAGCTGCGGGCAAGCACGTAGGACCGCCTAGCAGATAGCCGAATCTCAGGGAACGGATAGGACAGAGGGCGTCGACACACCTTCGAGTAGGACACCCTTCGTGAAAGGGTGAAGGGCACTGAAGAGGTGCGATCGATGCATGCAGAGTTTCCTCCAGCAAGACCGTCGAGGGAGCTGTTTTATTTCCGGTCGCTCGATCAGTAGCGCTCCGGTCTTTTCGCGAAACTATTACGCGGTGGAGAGACGCGCAAGAGGCGACAAGGATGCCGAAGAGACAGCGGGGTGGCGGCCAGGGGGGACAGAAACAAAAAAAAGGCGCGTGTCTGTTTTTGTACCTGTGTGCCGTCGCGGCGACGGGGGCGTTTCCGCATGCAAGAGATAGGACGTGCACCGCAATCTGAACGAAATCTCCAAACCCAATTTCCTGGACAGACAGACGGACGGACGGACGGACGGACGAACGAGCTGGCGCGAAGCAAATCGTGGACCGCTCGCGGTACCGACAACATCGATCTGGGTACACCGGGACCGGATGCGGCTTTAATAATGCATCGCCGTGACTTCGCGCGGAAGAACGCGTGCGCCGCGTCTTATCGGTCGGGACGTTCGAGTTCGCTTAAATCACGCGCGAGTGTAAAATATGGTGCAAATCTTAGATAAGAATAATTGGAGGAGTTCGCGGGGAGAACAACTTAATGCCGACTAAATTCTTTCTTATCTTCGATTTTCTGACTTGTATTATGCTCAATATTAATATATTATTTCCTGAAAAATGCTCTTCAAATTTACAGAAATAATAAATTACCAGGGTAATTTTTGTATCGCGATAACGTAATTGATTCTACCGTCTTCGGACGTAAAGCGGCAGTGACCTCGAACTCTTTCTAAAGATATGAATACGTTAGAAATAAAGATGCAATTTCCAAATAAAATTTTATGCTGATAAAGACTGCTATAAATCGAGTAGAAATAGTTCATGAAAATGAGACAAAATACATGAATCACCATTGAATAATTAAAATGCTGAATTTACAAAAAATATTCCAAAATGCTGAAGGCTACAGATAAATGGGCTCGCAGGTCGTCATCCGATGTGATTTTTAATAAAGCAGCAACTACTTGTTTGCCAAAATGCTCAACTGTCCGCTCGACATTTGCGAGCAATATTCGATTTCACGAGTGGTCGGCAAATATCTTCTCGCATATTTGGATACACGCGTTACTCCGCTATTACATTACCCGGCGTCCATTGTAACTCGAATATCGTAATTGAATGTCATGCGTTCGGCATTTTAAGGTATAATTGTTAACCGTTTGCTCATTTTTACCGATGACAAATCAACTTTTTTTGAGATTCGTGCGGTTAAAATTATTAGAAATCGAAAGAGTGTGTGTATTCACATATACGTATATATAAAAATATATATAATAGTAATGATAATAATAATAATAATAATAACAATAACTAAAAAGTAAATTAAAGTTTCGATTAAATTTATGTTTACGGAACCATAGTTGTACATTACATAATTGGCTATTTCGCGCGGGTAATAAAATATTATATACGCATTATCCCATTGTTGTTTATATAATAATTACACCTCATTAATTATGGTATTTATATAAAATAATTGACAGGGGCATCACTGCCAGTTGACACAAATGTGACTGTTTTATTGGATGCAATTTTGTTTTAATAATTCTGTTTAGTAAGTACCGTGGCTCGTTCAATGACCGATCGGATAACGTGGGTCAAAGTAATTTTAGATCTGACGTTCGCTTAGAAACTGTCAATCAGACAATTTTGACGAGCGTATTATTCGACGCGAGAGCGGAGCTAATTTATTATGCAATGTTAACCTATTGAAGCGGAATCGCTTAAGTGACGGGAAAACTTTATCTTTAGCCACCAAATGTAATCTGCTATCTGTCCAATTGGCAGATTCTAAAATTAATTCAATTGGACAATAATTAACGAGTTTATCGTTAACTGCAGTAACGCTCCGCAATCACGGTTGAAGAGTTATATTTACGCTTGCAATAATGAATGCATAATGCGATTAATTTTACTAAACCAGAATATTATTGTATACATATCAAGATATTGACAAACAGTAGAATAAAAATATACCAAATAAGTTGGAGTAATTTTGTTGGCACATTGTGTCTCAGACTTAACGTTTGATCAATTAAAAATCGATTGATTTTTAACAGAAATTTAATTGCACTCTCTATATGTTCCTCAGGTAAAAGTTATGCTGAGGGTGTCGCCCGGGGACGGAGGTAGCTTCTTCAATGCGGATAAGCGCAAGAAGCAAGTTACATTAGTGGACCCAGCATCTGGGCAATCTTCATCGGCAGAAGATCGACGGCCTACCGTGGCGGCGCCGAAGATGTTCGCTTTCGACGCCATCTTCACCGAGGAAGACTCTCAGGTAAGATATAGATAGATAAGATTAAATGCGGGAAAACATCTCCGATTATTTATTATTATGTTAAACGGATTGAGAGAACAATTAATTATGCTCAGATTATAAGTTTGATAGAGTATACCAGCAGTCGCGATAGAAAGAGATTTACAGAAGCGTTTGACTTCGCATTACTTTTGCCCGTAACATTGATCGAAAAATTTGGATTTCAACCTTTTAACGTGTACTCCAACGTTAACAATTTAATTTCAATGCGAGCATGAATCTCGCATATTCTCCGCTCTATGCGCGCACTCGGCACGGATACCCATTCAAAAAAGTACCTGAAATACTTTGCCGTGAGATTAAATCGACAGCGAACGGAGCTTAATTTCTGCCATTCACAGTACTCCGTTAACGTTTTAAATTTCAAATGGCACTCAAGCGCGGCGCAACGAACAAAGCGGCACTTATAACGAGCGCGTTTAAGATCGCTCAATAGTCGGGAGAATCCGCACGCGCACGCGAGAGAGAAAGACGGGGATCTTGAGTCAATGATGTCTCCGTCAGCCAGCTGTTCCGGAGTAGTAAGTAGCAACAGTCCTCAATGCTACTTCATACTTGAAGACTCTCTCCTTCGCTCGCTCGATTTGTTCTCACTCCGGAAAATTCTCTCCCCCAGCTTGATTCTTCGAAGGCCGCTAGCCGGCTCGATTCTTTGGAATTCGTGAGAAGGAGAGCGCTAGTTGGAGAGAAAATTCGAGGAAGTTTACGAGGAATAAAAGAGAGGGAGAGAGTCACGGAGTGTGGGCAGGGGAGAGGAGAAGGAGAAGAAGAAGGAGGAGGAGGAGGAGGAGAGCCCTAGAACATGTACGTGCTCCGCCGAGGTCTTACGTCGGTAGTGGAAACGTAAGAGACGTCCCTGCCGGGCGCATAACTAAACTAATTTCCCGACCTCTAAACTCCACCTCTGACAGGAAAATCCATCCCTCCAGGCGAATGTTGCTCTTTGCCTGTGACTTCCCCGTTTGCTACCGAGCGAGCCGAGCCCTGCCAACAGCGTCCTCGGGACACTTTATCGTGTTATCATACGGGCGGAATACTTTCCTGTATTCCTCTCATCTTCGAATCAGGCAGAGTACATTTCTGTCTTTACGATTTTAAATCAAAATTCGTCATTTTTTTTTTAAGGATATTCCTAATTGATTTGGACAGACGTGTTTTCATCTACATATACGGGTGCATTTTTGCGATATATTAAATGCGCTACTAACGCAGCGTCCAATTAGTCAAAGATTTCTTATTGTTCCCTGGATTATTTCGGCAATCGTTGCTCGTCGCATTGAAAATTCTTGCGGAGGTCTTCTCGGCATATCGGGGATCCCGACGAATTGTATTATACGACCTTGATGGATGGCGCCGCTGAAGCAAATATCGCTGGAGATCGTAAGCCGCAGCACGACGTTATATACACATATTGAGATATTTCGGTACTCCTGAGGGACATTATTGAGCGTCGGATTCAAATGAGCCCGGAGCTACTGGATATTCCTAAGTCCCTCCCTCGCTCTTCGCTCGAACAACCTCTCTCTCTCTCTCTCTACCTCTCCGTTCCCGCAACCGTGTACCCTCCGGTACTCCAGAGAGACTGTCCTGCCTACACTTTCCTCGCTTCCCTCTTTCTTTCACATGCCAAGCCCTCTTTTTCTCTTAGCGCGTTTCCCTCGTCCCGGCTGTGTTTAGGAGAACCATAGAAACCAATCGATTGATTCGATCAAATGTCCGTCGGCCAGGGCGATTGTCATTGAAAGACACAATAGATTCTTTCTCCTCTCCCTTCCTCCCTTTCTGTCCTTCCCCCCTTTCTCTCTTCGCGATCCATCGAACTGGTTGCGAATCAGTTGGGCTTTTGGGGGTGAGTTCCATGGGGGATGAAAGAACCGAATTCGAAAGAGCGAGTCCCAGCGTCCAGCGCGACTTTTCGTCCTTTCCGATTGGCCGTCAAACACACTCTCGCTCGAATATTTTAAAGACCACCGAGTCGCGCCGCTATTCCATCGAGCAACCTACAATCGTTTATCATCAAACTGGCGATCTCTTTGACGTTTTTGTAGACTCGCGAGGATCGATGGTGCCGATCTCCGCCCTTCGAAAGTTCCCGCTATCGACACCGGGCCTCTAGCAACCGACAATTGAGATCGTAACAACGAAGTCTTCTTTTTAATGCCAAGTGAACACACAGACAATACTAATTGTCGCAATAAAAATGAATCAAGTGATTTTTATTTATCACGATTCATACCCAGTAATTTCGATGCAACAAAAATAAATAATGATCCGTAAAAAGTACAATGTAAAAAAACGGAATTTGACGTAAAACACTTTTAGAAAAATAAAATAGACCGTTTTAATATTTCGTTCAAATAAGCACTGCTCGTGTGTATAAAGACAGATCTAAAGTATTATGGAAATATGACATTTCCACATCATTCTCCTATTGACAAGCAAAATGATCATGACAGCAGGTGGACGTTTATCAATGATGTCCCTCAATCGGCGACGGTAATTTTAGTAGTGACATAATCTGGTTGATACGCTATATTTGCGCGTTGCATCGAACGACATTTCCATAAATACATCCCGCGGGCAAGTGACGTCTATATATTTGAGCTGCAAATTAACAAGAATGTCCGCCGGCTAAAGAAAATACGATTAATCGAAATTATAGTCGAACTGTTTGCGAAGAGCAAGCCACAGGCGCAATTTCAATTATTAACACTTCAACCAGTTAAACATTAATAGAATCTGCAACGACGGTAGTGTAAATTCTATCGGTGGATTATTTGATAAAGTCCACGATAAACTTTGATAAAGCTTCAGATTGATTTAAAAGTTGTTACAGGTCTATATTTCCAACTTGGAGGAAATCGAGAAAATACGCGAGCGAGAAGCGATATTGCAAAACGTATATCAGATAACCAAGTTTATCTCTTCGAACAGGAAATAATGGGAAGAGACAGAAGGAAGCGCGGCAGAATCCTTTTGAAGATCGTTCTCGAGCGCGCAATTTGTGCGAAACTTTCTTTTCGCGTATTCGATCACGTGGACAAACCCGGCTTGAAAGTATAGCGAACAATTTATTGGAAAGAATACACGGCGAAGCGGAAAACTCACAGTCTGTGTTTCTCGACGGTGCGCAAGTGATATCACGCTTTTCAAAACGACTTTGTCGTTTGAAAAACGATGTCCGAGGGAGCTATCTTTAATAATAAGAGAGTCCACGGGACGAGTCCAGTTAATATTTCAGAAGCCTGCAAATTGACCTCCGCGCTTCTAAACTTAAGCGCAGCTTCCACGAGTATCGTTGATCACATAGCACTTTAATTTATCTACTTACTGTTAGTCGAGCGTCACGGACTTGTTCAAATACACATTAGAAAACTACTTGAAAAACGTTTCTTATAATTTCAAGAAAGATAATATTTCTTATAATATTCCCCCACACAAAGCGCACTTTTGTCAATAACGCGTGTGCAAACTTTATATAATTTAATAAATGCAGTTTATCTTCATCGCCATAAGACAGCAAACGACGCAACGCATATACCGAAGCCACGTGGAAACTGAGCCTACTACTTGAGTGTTAACAATGAGCTGCCAATAGGCAGACCGCGCGAACGAAACCCGGCCGCGAATCAATCGACATCCATCTCAATTATGCGCGTCATACGCGCAAACAGCCACGCATTCGGCGTGCACATATGCGGCCGCGTATATCGCCATGTGCGTGCCCGGCCGACAATTCCAAGCCGGCCGGCGATCCAGCCAGGACAATGCATCTCGACCAGAATAATTCACCGCGGCCATTATAGCCGCGGCAGGACAAGGGCTTTATTATTGACTTACGACTAATAGTCACGCTGTGGATTACGTACGCGTGTGTGCGTTTCTGTGTGCGTATCTGTGCCCGTGTGTGTACGCAGCGCACACAGCCGATATGTGTGCACGTCACCGATCTATTGCTCATTTGCCGGGATATGCTGATTGAACGAGCCGCCCGGCGAGACCTATGAGCCTGCGATACCTTGGCTTCCTGACTCCCGCGGGAATTCAGTCGCCTCACAAAAACGAATCATCGATTGGTGTCAAGTCTCCCGCTTTGCAACTTTCGAATCGGAAGAATAACGTTAAGCCAACACAAAATTACTTTTGAAAACGTTTTCACATTTTTTTATGTTAAAAAGGAATAGAACGTTTATGTATTCTTTGTTCCGTACTATACAAGTTGAGTAATTTCTATCAATCCACAACACAGAGGAGAGTCCTCTATTATGAGAGAGATTTCTAATATGGGATAGCAATAATCAAGCTTTTTTGTCGACATTAACCGGCCAGTGTTTTAATACAGAAAATGTAGTGCAAAAAAAATTACCTCAGTCAGGGTTTGAACCTGGCCTTCCCTTCTCTCTAGGCGGGCGTATCACCAATTCGACCACTGAGGCACGTAAAGAGATTTCTATGTATGAGATAGCAGGTTTTCAACACCTAAATGCAATCACAAATCTTTTCTCGCAACGATTACACAATCTGACAAGAAATTTTCCACTAAACAGATTTCGCTCCAAGGACAATAAATTCACGATGGAATCAACCGATGATGCCTGTTAATTTAACGGAAACCCCGCTATCCCATATTAGGATCCTATCTCACAATATGAGACGCCTCTACTGTATAGATTGTTAATGTCCGAATCTACCGGCTTTTAAAATTCCTTTCCGCAAATATAAAATATAGGAGATATCCTATATTCGCCAATAAGTATAGTCGGCGTGGGGCTCGTCACTACCGTCCTCGAGCAAATGTACGATAATCTATAAACCCATCACACGGTTTCGTGGCCGAGGTATCCCGCCTTCGTATTCTGCTCCGCGCTCCTTACCCCCTAGCCCATACTGCTCGGCCAGTTATCCGTCGTATCCTCTCGAATGACGTATTTCCATATTACAGCGGGATTAATTTGCGCCGTAGCGCGACCGAGTGTTAAGCAATGCTGATGAAGTTTGACAGGTGCCAGCCGAACGGTGGCGAGGACGAGCGGACAGTCGTTGCACCTCGCTGCACCTATAGATGCTCGCCCCATGACAGACCACGGCAAACTATGGTTATTTCCGTCCTTACGGAATAAACTTAGACACAATGTGCATCGCATGATGATGCGCAAAATTAAAGCCTGTGACATAATCATGTAAGATTTTTCAACGAATTGCCTTGAGATTTAGTTCTTTCAATCTCTTCGGTCGGAAATTCTCCGGTCGATTTGAAATATGGTCGTTCTTTAATAAAAATTCAAACATTTATATCCTAGATTTCGCTTCTTCAATTACGAATTAGACTCAAATTACAAAAAGAATATTTTATAACCACACCGGGTTAACGGGGATTGTTAGATGACGGTTTTTGTAAAGCGATGGATAAATCGGACGTTTTTTGCGGAAATCGGATATCATCGATAGAATAGGCGCCAAAAAAAAGAGAGAAAAAAGGGGCGAGGGACAAATTTGAAGGATAAAGAGAGGCGGGGAGGAGTCTCGCAGTTTCGATTTTGCATCGCTCAGGCAGACACCGGGATTTCCCGAATGCTCTTTTGATCCGGCAAGCCACTCCTGCCCCGTGCAGGGGTTAGAGGATAACACGATCAGGGCAGAGGGGCGAGAATTCGGTAGACCAGAGGATAATGCTAGAAAAGGAGGGGAGTGAGGGAGGGGGGCTCTCACTCATTCGCTCCCTTGGCGCCAATGACGCCAATCTCCCGTGTAAATCGCGACATATTTCACGACATCGCGCAGTGGAAGGGCGCGAGCCAACGCTCCACCACCCTTTCTCGCCCGTTCGCCAGCCCCCCGCGTCTCTTCTCTGTCGTGCACCATTTTGCGGATCCGAAGGTGGATGAAAAGTTTTCCGAGTTGTTATCCCGGGAGTTATCACGCCGCGCGGTGACGACGAGTCGAAAATTCCACGATGTAAATGCGATCGCCGTTTGAGCGGCCGAACGGATTTCGCTTACTCGCGCAGACCGGGGCTTCCTTCGAATTTATCGGCTACCATTTGGCAAACTGCTCCGGAAATTTGTCAACTTCGAAAAGATTTTTACCAAGCGCGCGTGCTCATTATTAATGATTGTACTTTACAAGCTTACAGATTTAATGGCTTGCTACAGCACGATGAAATTAAATAATTTTGCGTTCATTTTCATTTTCGTGTTTCACGTTTTCATTAGATTTAACGATGCAGTCGATTAACGTTGCACCTCCATGAGGTTTGCTTAGCAACTATTTTTCGATCGCCAGCGAAAATGATTTGTAAATAGGTTAAAATAAATCATAGTGTGCCGAGCAGGAAGTGTGTATCGCTATGCAATTTTTGGAATTACCCACTCGTAAATTCCGACGAGGGTACTTCCTGTACATGAGCGTGTGTTTCGCACGTTTTACCACCCCATCCCCTCTATTCTAGCTTACAATCGCTAACCGTTCGTGTTTCGTCGCGCGTATACGAGGGCGAAAAGCATCCCCTCAGGACTGTTTATTTTTTATACGGTTTTCATCGGACAACGTCGTCGCGATAGACCCGTGCGTCCACATGCAAATGCGACGTCTTACTGCTCATTCAAAAATACTGTAATACTATTCCGCAACTTGCTACGATACTTACGAGTGTTGCGATAAGCAAAAGGCTAATAAAATCATCGTGAGACAGTTTATTGCAAGAAAAAGCGTTTGATTTACAGATTTCCAATAATTATATTCAAATATAAAATAATAATGTTTATTTTAACTGTCAACTATCGTAACTGAATTTAAATGAGAGAAACAATTTAAATAAATATATTTAATGAGATCGATTTGAGTCTAACAAAGTGCTCGTTACAAAAATTTTAGACTTGAAATTGTAGTTAGAAAATGGATTAAATTTAGTAAAATAAATTACTTTATGTCACAAACATTGACGGTAAGTAGATATTGTTAAACAAGATATTAAAGAGTTATCGTTTTTAATCGAGTATTAGGGGACAAATTGCAGCTGCACAAGTTAAATGCAAAACCCAGGGTTGGGAAGTAACTCGTTACTTGTAACGAAGTTACAGATACAGTTACTTCTTTTTGGCAACTCTAACTTAACTTCGTTACTTTTTCTCCATCTGTAACTGTAACTTAACTCAGTTACATTTGTTCGATAACTAGTAACTAATTTAATAGTTACATTAATAGTTACTTTATATATTTTTTAAACCTTCACTTAACCGCATAGACCTTGTCTTTGCGTATAAGCGCCTCCCTAAAAGCACAATTCATTGGCTGTACATTGGCTAACATTGGTTAAACATTGGTTATGTTGGCAGTGAATTGGCCAATATTTCCCCAATATAACACCAATATTGGTTATAAAATAAATGCAAATAAACTACTGGTATTGTACCTAGATGATTATTTAATATTTGATTGATTGTATTAGCAAGATTGCCCAATAAAATTGTAATATTGAGTATAAAATAAATGCTAATGTAACGCCGATGTTACGTATCAATAATTGCACGGTACTGTGTTTACATTGAAAGTGCATTGCAAAAATATGAGGCCCTCCACCACCCCCGCCAATTTCGATCGGCGGTCCTCTTTTCTTTACAATAATCATTTTCTTTTGACATTTTTATCATTATTATATTTTCATCACAATTAATTTTATAATTCATTACAATATAAAACATGTAGCTATATCTACTCTCTAAAAGTCACTCAGTGGATTATTACAGAAAACAGTGAATATCTACTGATTCACAGTTACAAGTATACCACTGAATAATTCAATAGTTATGATCGTTTTCAGTAATAATTCACTGATTGGCTTTTAGAGAGTAATATGTAACATCCTTTATAAATGTGTAAACAAAAAATCGTATTGTAAATGCGCAAATGAAAATCTATCACATAAAAGATTATTTTAGACTAACTTAAAATTTTATACAATAGAAAAGTTAATCTAAAGAGGCCCTCCGCCGCCCCCGCTGATTCCAATCAGCGGTTCTCTTTTCTTTACAATACGATTTTTAACATTTTTATTATTTATCTTTCTTCATACAATTTACAAAACATTCAATGTTATAAAAGAGATCATTATACAATACAAATTAAAAAATATAATGTAAAATATAATTAGATACGAACTATATATGATATTTTTTAAATGAAATTGCACATGAAAATTCGGTCTGCGTACAATTACCTACCCGTATTCCGATTTATAGACCTACCTACCCGTATTTCAACATAATGAACCTACAAATCTTGAATTAACCGCGACGCGATTTTTTAGGGGTTTGACTTAGAGTTTAACGCGACCGCGGGATTTAATAGGGGTTTCACTCTCGCACATATGCGAGAATGTATGTATATAGAAGCATAACCCACCCAAATTGTAACACATCAAAAGAAATTAAAGTATACATCGTACAGCACCTTACTTAGGTACTCCATCAGAGTGGCCAATATGACCACTTACCTCGTCGTATTTAGTCCTTCGGTGGGCCAGATTGGACATACCTTTCGTTGCTCCCGGCCATACAATCTGGTCATTTTGACCAGAGATCAGGAAGGAAGAAAACTCCTTCCATAGTCGGTTATCGTCACCGACAAATATTTCGTACGGTTCGAATATACGAGTGTCGATCGTATCGCAAAATGCACGACCACGAGAGGTTAATTAAAGGAGAAAATTAATTCAAAAAAACTGTATGTACGAATCAAATTTAATTTTACTTCCGTTACTTATTTAAAAATATTGACCATCTCTTCGAAACTTGATTTTTGAATTCGAAATTCAAGTACATATAGAAAAAAAATTTACTTCGCGTTTGAGTGATTTTAATCAACTTCCTCGATAAAATAAAATTTATAATATAGATAAAATTAAATAATTAATAATTTATTGAAAAATTTTCTTGAAAATCCGATCGCGAAAACCGACCGCGTAAACCGACCGCGAAGATGCGTGTAATTGTGCATGTCGTTCATGCGATACGCATCTTGACAATACATATTATACAATCAAATCAAATATAGAAAATATGAAAAATAAATGGATAGGTTACAAAAGATTTGCTCGACAAATACAGTAAGACTATATTTGCCAAGCCATATTTTGTGTAATTTTTGCAACAACTCAAGATGGAAAGTGAATTCAACATATCGTAATATGAGCAATAGAGTTTTATCAGATTAAAAGAATGTAAAAGAAAATTAAAGGCCCTGCTGCAGAAAAGAATGAATCCCAGATCTTCCGGATTACCTCCGATAGCGGTCATTTCGGCTGGGAGTTAACGACGATCGTTTCTCAAATCATGCAATCTCGTATATTTTCAGTTTTATTGAAATAAAAATTATTATTCCATTATTAGTGTTAATGGGAGAATATTTATGGAGAAGAATATATACATAAAATCTTCTCTTCTTTTTTTGTTAATTTCGCGAATCGACGTCGCGCCCTCGTGCCGAAACCATTGCTTCCGGGGACCCGTGACAAAGAAAACCAGGGATTAACTCTGGTTATCCAACAAGGTCTTTAATCTTCACGGGAAAAGGAAAATTTAAACCAATTCAAAGGTCAAGGTCCTCGCTGCAAGAAAGAATGAATCCCAGATCTTCCGGATTACCTCCGATAGCGATCATTTTGGCAGGGAGTTAACGACGA
>NW_011967237.1:2778813-2811515 GCF_000949405.1 Vollenhovia emeryi | reverse complement strand
TATATGGAAAAATGAATATTGAATGAACATAAATTAAAGTTGCTATTTAATGCACGACGTGAGAGAGATTCATCCGATCGAAATATTAATTCACACTCTCGATCTTGGGACAAAATCAAATAAAAAACACGTATCAATAAAGCCTCATATATAAACTAATAATCCGAGATGAGCCATTCTTATCTCGTTAGAAGCGCTGAAATCTTAGCTTTTCAACGAGACAAAGATCATCTTGCTACGATTTTTCTGTGCGAAGCTATTGACGATTATATCGGCTCGCAATCTCGATCTCGGAAGAAAATCAATTTTATTTTCAAAAATATTAAACGATTTCTCATAAACTAATAATCCGAGATAAGCCATTCTCATCTCGTTAGAAGCGCTGAAATCTTAGCTTTCCAACGAGACCAGGATCATCTTCCTACGATTTTTCTGTGCGAAGTTATTGACGATTATATCGACTCGCGATCACACACATAACCCTCATTCAGAAGCAGCAGACGGGGCGTATATGCGGCGTCTCGCGCGGCGTCTGGCGCGGCGATGTTTACTACTGAACAGGCGTTCCTCGTATGTTTTTATGCCAGTTTTTTGGGGACGTAGTACGCTCGCGTACTACTCGCGTAAAATTCGCGCGGCCTTCTTTCATGAATGGTGCGCGCGCGCCGGATTTTTGAAACGCTATAACTCGGCGAAAAATTGACGTAGCGACACGAGCCAAAAACCAATCTTCTTCGTTACGCATCCCGCAGATGTCTACATTGAGTATGTAGGCTCTTATCATGAAACTTATATACAACAATGGAATAAAAAGTAAAATGCTAACATATAAATTATATGTATAACTGCAAAATATAAAAAGTTGCTAACAAACTATATTAGACTGTATAGCAACATTGCCCAATAAAATTGTATTAGTGAATATAGAATAAAGGCTGATGTAACGCCAATGTTACGTCTCAATAATTGCACTGTATTGCATTATTATATTCCCAATACTACGCCAATACTTTGTGCTAACCGGGCTTTATCAACACTTTATATTATAATTCAACTACAGATTTAATATTTTTATTTTCATCGCAAGAAAGTAACTGCAAAGTAGTGATTCGTTACTTTTTGAGTAACTGTAACGCGTTACTTTTCAGAATTGGTAACTTGTAACTGTAACTAGTTACATTTTTAGCGAAAAAAACTGTAACTGTAACTAGATACTTTTATAAAGTAACTTTCCCAACCCTGGCAAAACCCATTGCGATTGCCGAATAGAAATACATATGATTGGCGCGATTGTTAAAAAGCTCGATGATGCTGACAATAAATGATCTAGCGTTGCCACGATAAAAATGCTGATCGCGTCTTTTTTTCAATTGGTAGCAAAATTTCTGCTCAACACGTTTTTTACCATTTTAACGTTCATGATCGTGCCGAAGAAGAAGATTACGTGACTCGCATTTGTTATTGCGCGAATCGGACGGGCGAACAAACAAGCGATGATATAATTATCTATACTGCTCGGAAAAACGCGCCACTTAATAGCGCGTTTATTCGGCACTCATCGAGAATGCTGGAAAAGTATTTCGTATTGAATATCAAAATAGCAATTAAATAAAAACACATTTCAATTTTTATTCCAGGCCTTACTTTCGCAGGCAACGTACAGTTCGTAATTCGATATTACGTTTTACATTGTGAGTAAACATTAATTTTAATCTGCCATTGTGCTTTCTCGGCATTGCAATATTTTAATGAAGCCCCGTTGCATTTTCGCCACTGTTTCTATAGTTATATATTAATATTGATACATCAGCAGCATCGCATGCTAATTTGCATAAGAACATCGTCGTAGCATATAAACGCGTCGTCCAATGAAACGCCCGACGTAAGCCGCTGTATTGTACTGTGAAGCTTATATCAGAAGCCTCATTGGCCGGAGACGCTTATACGCTATGTTCTTATGTAAATTTGCCCGCGATAGGCTTTAGTTTATGCTTTTACAGCAGCACAACGCTAAATAGCACTCCTATATTGATGTTTTGATGGGACAAAATTTCATATAAAAAATAATTTCTCCTCCGAACGATTTTAATTGCTCGGCAGTTCCTCTTGTGATTTTCAACTTTTTCCACCAAAGCTGAGTTTCTCGAATTTGAATAACATTTGAATAACAGAAGTTAATTGTTTGCTATATACTTTCTTTGTTAAAGAAGAACTACATCATTAATATTAAAATGTATTTCTACGTGCGGAAATCAATTTTGAATAATGTTAACAGATTCCTTGGTTTAATTATATTTATCGTAGAAATGATAAGAGACAATCTAAAAATAATAGCTTTTGATGTACCCTTATCGTGAACAAGAGTATTTTGCAGGAACATTGAAAGAAAGAATACGAATTTCACAAACTTGCCGCTTGCAAGTTGAGGAATGTCGACGGTAACGTCACTTCAATTCGTTACGAGACATTGCTGTTGAGGCATCTGGAAAACTTGCGAATTAAGAGATTCGTCGACGACGCGGACGAAGGGGGGAAAAGATCATTCGATTATTTCCAGCCATTAAGGGAGAGCCCCTCCTCGTTCATCTCGCTTTAGCGTCGCGAGGGTAGAACGTTTCTCGCAGCTTCTTTCCGAACTTTCGACATGAGTTTTACATTTCGCACTCGGAGAAGGGTGAAGAGGTATCGGAAGAAGGGGTGGCAATAAGGGAGAACGGAGAGAGGAGAGCGTAGATGGCGAAATCGAAAGCGGGAAAAGCGAGGAAAAGGTCTCCGTCGTGAATTCTTCCTCGCAAGCCGAAGGTAGGCTTGCGAGAGAGCAGAACATCCGACCCTTCGCATGATTGGTATTCCGGTCCGGTGCGCCAATATTGCGTTACCGAAACGCGTCATGCAAGCCGAATTCAAACGACTATACGAGCGTGATGACACGGGGCCGCTTGTAAGTCACACCGCGGCGCGTGTCTTTTAATTCGTCCTACCTCTCGCTCGAGATAAACATCGAGCGAGATGAGCGCGATTGAAACGTCACGTTCGCATCGAGCCATTTTTCTTCAATTACCGGAATTGTAAAGGGCCTCGTGAACGATGGAACAATTGTTCTTTAAAAGCTATTAACTCTAGATTAATACACTCGATTAATATAAACTTTATTTCCGACGAGATAAATTCACTCGCGTCATTTTTACGTTATCTTAACTGTTATTTTATTTTCCAAGGAATATATCGCGCAGGTATTTTCTCTGAAAAAAAATATATATTTCACGACAACTGATACAAAGGACCAGCCAACCAATTAACTAATTTTCACTCGATTCTATTTCCGGTTATTCTCCGCGTATCAATTCTGGGGATTTCGATTATTAAAAGGACATCAAAGCGGAAGTGAATTGCTATTGTTACTCATTTTTAACGGAAATCCGAGCAAGTGAGAGAGAGAGAGAGAAAGAGAGTTAAACAGCATTACGCGCTGGCGTCTACCCTGAGGGCGGACATCACAGAGGGTGGCCTCGCGCCGGTGAAAATTTTCAAAGGCTCGACATCGATGGGCGCTCCGCTCGCGCGCGCATCAGAGGCGCGCGGCAGGACCCTTCCCGCAATTTCTCCCGTCGCACGGGCGCGGAATCAAGTGTTTGAGATTATGACGGTGGCTCCGGTCACGTATTTCATTAACCGTCATGCCGACGGTTCGGGGAGTTCAAGGGCGAGATCTCCGGTGACGGAGGGTGCAGATATCTGCGAAATATGTTTGCTTTGCGTTACATCCCCCGGGATGATCCTGTTATAATTATGAATGTGGTTGTTGTTGTTGCCGTGGTAAGTGTCGGATATCCCACCGTCGGCTGCGATATTGGTTTCCTGCGAGTCCAAAACGTCTGCGTTTCAATATATCTTGTACTTGCCAATTGAATTGTCTCGATACTAAATTCATACTTTAAAACAACTCATGATTCCATTCCCAGGAAATAAAAATAAAGAGCATCGAATACTCAAAGTAATTGTACGTATCTATGAAGATAAGTTCTGTTTATTACGACAGTAATCGATAATGAGAACAGTTCGATTGAATTAACGATCCACCCGTATGTAAATTAACGGATCTTGATTTACGCAAGGAATTTATTCATCGAGATGCCGTGTGAGAAACATTTCTTCGTCTAAATCTATATCGAAAAGTCGATGTAAATCTGCGGCAGTATCGACAGGCTCGTTTGCGGCTACACGCTGTGCCGCCCCTTTGAAACGAGCAACGACAGATTGGTATTACCATATTGGGAAAGGGACTAGACTCCTTATTTCCCGATCCTTTTGCCACTGCGGGAGAGAAAAAAAGGAAAGAGGGAAAACGATCGACCTCTTTCTCTGTCCTTCCGCAATAGGCGTCTCGCTTCTTATACCTCGATTCTGCACTTCGACCGCCTTTCCGGAGCTACGCCTTTCCGTCCCGTCTCTCCTCCTCTGTCTACCCTCGATACATTCCTCCTTTCCCCGCGCTTTCTCTTTCCACGGGCTTCTCATCCGCCCCTTTTTCCATCTCGGGCTCATCCGATTCTCGTCCACGAAGATTTCAATCTTGTTTCGCCGAGGCATTGACACGTCCTCATCTTCCTCCCGATTTTCTTCGTAAACTGCGGAACCTTCTCTCATAACGCACGACCGTTTTTCCATCTCTTTCGTCGTCCGAGTCTCCGCTTATTATGCGCCGTCGAAGCGAAGAAGGACAGCCAATTTAGTGGCGTTTTTTTTTCTATATCGATCGCTCACTACACATCAGCCGCAGGCTCAATTTGGGATCCTCGGCAGGCTTCCGCAGGAAATTCGTGAAACCCACCTCCTGAACAACCCTCCGATTTTCCCGTCCTCGTCTCCCTTTCCCTCAATTCTCATCGATACTCGATATCTCGACGTCAATCGACGGTCGACTGCTGCGACCATTTAACCATAGGCCGAGCCCCTTCTAAAGCGCGGTCCTGCTTGGGCTGGACCCAAACATTGTTTCCCGACGCAG
The DNA here is from genome assembly GCF_000949405.1 of Vollenhovia emeryi. NCBI lineage: Eukaryota > Metazoa > Arthropoda > Insecta > Hymenoptera > Formicidae > Vollenhovia > Vollenhovia emeryi. The sequence continues at coordinate 2,806,507 of NW_011967237.1, read as the reverse complement.
TAAAAGTCTTTTCCAGTCTATGAATACATTAAGAGCAAACAAAGGATTACCTTTCGTAATCTCGTGAACCCTACCTTCCTCCCTGCGTCTTTCTCCTCGCTTTTCATTCTGGAGATGTTACACGCGTTTATTAAACCCGGCCCACCAACACGCTTTCTTAAGCACTTTACGAGAACCCGGCCATCTCTTCGTTCTGTCCAGCAAAAGCTTGACGCGTTCCACGCCTTTCTCTCGTCGCAGTATTACTACGAGACAGACGTAATTAAAATCACGTTCGTTCAGTTGCCCTAAGGCTGCATCGGCATTGAAAGCGCCAGTAATTAGTGACCATATTAGGTGACTTTAGAGTGTCGGTTATTAAGTCGATCAAAGATTAAATTAATATTTTATTTTAATTAGTGTTTAATCATCACAAAATGTATAAACCATTTGCTATATTTCTTTTCAGACCGAGATCTGTTCGAGTGCTCTTACAGATGTAATTCACGCGGTCATAAATGGAACGGACGGCTGCCTATTTTGTTTCGGACACGCTGGTTTGGGTAAGTTCAAATAACTTTCACGATAAGATGTAATACCTGTTTTTTTCCTAATTTTATGTACCTAATTTATAATAATTTCCATCATTTAATTTAACGTCTTAACGTTTCATTTATTATTTTCTTATTGCGAATAAAAGTAAAATATATTATTGAGACAAAGTTGTTACACTTTTTGAGAAAACACTCAAAAAGATACTACGAAATTTAATTCGTAAAATTTTGTCACGAAACAACGCTCATTTTACACCCAGTGTAAAACAATACCTTACCATCTTCCCCACTTTTGCTTAACGAACTGTTCCATTTTACATAAGAAATTTTATTCACATTGACTCGCGACTGCGCAAGATCCGCCGTGGGGAATCACAAATATAATGGCATGAAATGTGAATATTCCACGGAGTTTTTATCTCGTGAGATATGTTTGGGCATTACGCCTTGCTGGGGCATTATAAAAATAAAAAAGATAAAACGAGATAAATAAGATAATAAGATAAAGTAATGCCCACTGGGCATTAGTGGGCATTGGTGTACAAGATTTTGGTCAGCGGTTTTCCCCTCGGTTTTCAGTGATAACGCACTGATTGACTTTTAGACAGTGACTTTAGGATTTTATGAATTATTAGAGGTAGGTAGATTCAATTTACTATTTTGCACATTCCCTTTGATTGAAGAATAAAATATACGAGCGTATTGATGTACGACATTTTCTCTTGAGGGAAATGTCGCGAAAATTTTTTATTTAGGCATTCTTTCCTCCGTTCACTCGACTTCTCCTCGACGTGCTGCCGCAAGGTAGGCACCCGGCAGAGACGCAGAGTTGTTTTACATTTTAAGTAGTGATATCGAGTTTGCATGCAAATACATGATTATGCGTGGAAAGTGAGCGGAAGAGAGAATCCTCGGGTGGTAATGTCGGTGCTGGAGGAGAGTGAGAAAAGGGAAAGAACCGGAGGATAAAGAAAAATAGAGGAATGAAGCGTGAGGAAACGGGACCGGAAGGAGAATAGCGATAATGTATGCCACTGGGACACACTTTCGAGGGTGTAAAGTTGGCACTCCATTTTCAATTATTTAAAAATAGTTAATGGGCAGAACTGTTATTACATTTCATCAGAAACTATATAATTCTAGCTGAAATGGCTCTTTTTGCGATTCGTGGTGCCACGACAAGTTAGCACCCCATATTTTCACATGTCATTTTTTCTATCCAAATCAACGGAACTATTTCTAAAACCTGTCAAGAACTGTAGAATTATTGCGGGTGCAAACGAAACGTTAATGAAACTTCTGTTTATAAAGTGGGATGCCAACTTTACAGTGGTCACATTTTCTCCCTCGTACTTTTCGAATTTTAAAATAGCTCAAGAGACTGTGAGTATAAATACATACTTCATAAAAAAGAATTCAATATACGCAGTAGAAATATTGTTTTTTAAAATTTCTTGGTTTCGATATAATTTACTTTTCTAATTTCTTGCCTCGACCATATTTAGAATTTATTTCAAATGTGATATTTAAGTGCGACTAAAATATCTATCGTTCATTAAAATACTTTTGACATTGACCGACTAAAATAAAATTCAGATAATGCGGTACATTTTTTTCCGCGCTACTTTTACATTTGGCATCAGAATCAATTAAACTTGATGGAATACTTTTCGCTGAATTTCTTTTGACATTATATTTTTATCGAATTTTTATGCATTTTTCTGGAGGAAAACTTTTCTTTAATTTGGCATAGATACATGCAAGTCTATTGGGATATAGATAAATACATACTTTTTAAATATAATACATACTTTAAATAATATTAATTAAACAGACTAGATAAAATTCTAAAATATATCAGTTAAAGTCGTACCTTTCTTCTAAATAAGTTGTTAAATAATTTACCTCGATAATTATTCGTTAAATCCTAAATTCACGCGAATAAAGTGGCAGTACGAGAGAAATGCTTCTATGATATACCTATACTGTATCGTCACATAAATTTACAGTTTCCAAAGCGCGGCCGTTAACCGGCTTCCATCGTTCTTGGACCGATACGGTTTCATAATTCCGCGGCGCATTAAGAAATTGTCGACTCTCGATGCCAAAGTTCGCGCAGTCGTGCGGGATTTCTCGCAACGCGGAAAAGAGGAATCGATAGAGTCGAAAATAAAATAAAAGGAGGCGCGTCGGGAAGATAAGAGCCTAACGGCCGTAGACAAAGAGCCGTGTAAAAGGAAGCCAAACGAACTCACGCAGCGTCTTCCCTCTCTTTTTCGAAGGTACATCAAGCAAGTCCGCAAGCAAACTGCTTTTGATCATCGCTACGCGAACGTTTCTCTTACTTTCGCATTTCCCCGCACTCTCCACCGTTTTCCACGCTGTTCCAACTCCTTCTCTTATTCTCTTTCTCACTCCTTTCTATATCTTGACTCTCTCCTGACTCTTTACACCATCCTCATCCGCCGCAAAGAAAAAAGAAAGAAGGAAGGAAAAAAGAACGCGGTTATAGATTAGGGGATAAAAGAAAGACGGGATAGAAATCAGGGCGAAGACCTGATCTGCGCGAATCGAGACGAGAAGAGGAAAGAACACGCACGACGGGGGCAATCCAGTCAGCTCAGCAATTTTCAAAATGCAGACGACTAACATATGTCTTTTATTTCACGCGAAGCAATCGCCGATGAAACCAAATGCATCGCGCTCACGCGCACACGTCTCTGCTATTCGCGGTCTGGAAAATTGCATGCAAAGAGCGGGCGGAGAAGCTGCGAGAGAAGAAAGACGGGGAAAGGGAGACAGCGGGACCGCAGATAGGGTGTCGAGAGAGAAAGGCGGGGGATGAGAGAGAGATTTGCGCTTTGAAAGCAACGGGACTTGTCTCTTACGAAGGGACAGAGGGCGAGCGGGGAAACATACATAAAGCTACACGTATATAGATATAGCGACGACAATGGGCCCGTTTGTACTTTGTAGCGCGTTCCTAATTACCTCCGCGCTTGCGGACCCCACAACTGCGGACACCCCGCCGAAGCCTTTGAGATCGCGGAAGGACCGTGAAAGTGGATTATGCAACGACGGTGAGGGGAAGAAGCACGCGTGTTCGATGCACCGAGACTTCTCTCTCATCCCTCTCTCAAAAACACATGGGGCTTTGACAATAATAACCTTGGTAAGCGATTCAGTCAGAGAAACTGCGCGTGACACGCTCCTCTGGTTTCGGTTCCGGCCGAGAAAGGATTTATCTGATTTTTTTTTATAATCTCGCGTGCATATAAACTCGTGCAGTCCATATCATTTGCGTTCATATTAAAGAGCGATATATTCAGTTTATTAAGGATGTTTTGCAATTATTTAATTAATTAATTTATAAGTAATTGCACAATTTGATGGTCTATTAAACGTCAAAGATATACAGAAATCAATATCTGCAGTCACAGAAGTTTACGAAAATTCGCAAACACTTTTCCGAATAAATCATTTAATATTTTCTGTGTGTGAAATTCCGTGATAAAGCTTTTGCAAGGATCAATCTTGGCCGTGAGAATGAAAAGGAAACTAAATCTTTGCAACTACAGAGTGGCATTCTTTACCGAACGATGTAAGTTTTTGGCAATTGAAATGATTATAAGTATGAATAAACTCTGAACTTCAGTGTATAACCGAAGAAAACGGATTTGCGAATTAGTTGTTCACGGCCAACGGATCGAAGGTTAGAAGGAGAAAGCCAGAACCTTCGAATATACACAGAACACACAACACGGACCTTGGCTCTGAGAACGGAGCGTAACTCTTACCCCCCGAATTGATAGATAGAAATATATTAATTTAATTATGCGAGGTGAAGAAAATATATTTTCTATTTATACAATAATAGATTCTTTAAATTTATATTTTCTTGCATTAATTTCTATAACGTGTAATCTTCAACATTATAGTAAGATTACGGAGGAAATTAATCAATATGAATTTTTCTTTGCATTTTCTGAAAATCTTATATTAAACAATTATTATGTCAATTTCATAGTCTTCAAATGCATATAAACTCGAATAATTATACATTCTCCAGTATTACTTTGTTAATTCATACTGATCTACTATATTTCAATCCATCCATTTGAAACAATGGATCTATGACAACTGAATGTATATTTTCAAAATTGTATGTTCTTAAATTCCAAAGTGCATTTTACATAACATCAAGTGCGATTTTCACATAGATCCATCACGTCAATTTAAAATAATAGGTAATTTACCGTTCACCGATACGATGCGCAATAACGGAGTTGTAATCTTCAATTACATCAAACAGTAAAATACAAATGTATGATTACTTTAAATAAATACGTAATAAAATAATGATAGAGTACTCGAAAAAAGTCTCTTTTAAATATAATAAACTCATAAAATCTCGACGTATGCTTTCGTTTGTAACTTTTATTCGAATCGTTTGAATAAAGAAGATAAAAACAAGGGAGCAAATGCTTAATTTTGCATGTAGCAAATAATATATAAAATATTAAACACATACCTCATGGTTGCTCCGTTGTTGCCCGATGCCTCCCGGACCTCCTCCTCCTCCTCTCAGATTTCCTTGTTGCACTCACATAGTATCACTCGCGAAAATTATTAATTTCGATCGCGCGAAATTTCACACGGCACTTCCGTACGCGACGTAAAATACCACGAAACGCACCAAGTATTATTAATAGATGTCGTGTAACTTTCCGTCACCCAAATTCTTCAAACTGGTAACTTTCAAGAAGAATCATTTTGCGTTGATTCGGAAGTAGCAACGAATAAATTACTTTTAAACTGGCGATATATATAAAACACGACGCGAGCATTGGAATTCGAGCAATAGCGTGGTAAAGTAGTCCGCGACGAAACGGTATTTTACAATTCGTATCAATCTAATCCTTACGCGAAATGAATTACGCGAGCGAAACATCCACTGCGATAATTTTCGATAGCATTTCAATGTTCAATAACTGACTTTCTCCATTTTCTACCCGTTCGAGCTGCGAAGCACGACAGAACGAAGCAAACAACGCAAACGCTAAAGCCGTACGCTAGCAAGTTTCTCTCGCTTTTCCGAAAAATCAAAGACAGATTACACTGAACTCGACGGATAATTCAAAGCGCGAGGCGCAAGTGAGATGTAATCGCAACAATGTACCACGATTTACATTCGTATTTTAGTTTAGATGAGTTAGTTTCGTGAAATATCTTTGATAAAAGCCGTTGTCCCAGCAAATCGTTTCTCTTTAAGTTGTAGAAACTTAATAAGTTTATCGATGAACGTCACTTGTCACTGAGAAACGTGTGCGAATTAATAGCGCATTATCGCCACACTCGTCGCGATCGCGTCGCGGAAACTAATAGCACAAAGGTAATACGACGCACGGAGCGACTCTCGACACCGCCTGCCGGCCCGAGGTTCGGCGGGCGAATGATACCGCGGCGACCTTCACGTAAACATTGGTACGTAGAACGTCGCACGATACCGCAAAAGCACAACGAACGTTAAAAGTTCGTTGTCCCACCTACGAAATAACAAGTTGTATGAAATTCCGTGATAAAGCTTTCGCAAGAATCAATCTTGGCTGTGAGAATGAAAAGTAAGCAACACACAAGAACGGCCAATGCGAGTCTAAGGCGAGATGTATAGTAGATAGCCGATACTTGTAATTTATTCAAATGTGAATTCAATATAATAATAAATTACAAGTATATAGGCTATCTACATCTTGCCTTAGACTCGCATTGGCTATTCTTGTGTGTTGTTTAGTTTTAATGAGAGTCCTACTTTAACTCTAATGAGAATGAAAAGAAAACCAAATCTTTGCAACTTCAGAGCAGCATTCTTTACCGAAACTTAATAGTTTATCGATGAACGTCACTTGTCACTGAGAAACGTGTGCGAATTAATAGCGTACTATCGCCACACTCGTCGCGATCGCGTCGCGGAAACTAATAACGCAAAGGTAATACGACGTACGGAGCGACTCTTGACACCGCCTGCCGGCCCGAGGTTCGGCGGGCGAATGATACCGCGGCGACCTTCACGTGAACATTGGTACGTAGAACGTCGCACGATACCGCAAAAAAACAACGAACATTAAAAGTTCGTTGTCCCACCTACGAAATAACAAGTTGTATGAAATTCCGTGATAAAGCTTTCGCAAGAATCAATCTTGGCTGTGAGAATGAAAAGTAAGCAACACACAGGAATGGCCAATGCGAGTCTAGGGCCTGGTTTCACCAAACGTTGCTTAACTTTAATCTCGGTTTAATTCACGTTCGTCTCTATCTAAAGTAACAGTTGGAAAGAGACAAGGAACGAATTAAACTAGGCTTGAAGTTAAACGACATCGGCGAAGCCGGACCTAAGGCGATACGCGGAGCGGCGCGGGCCGCTAATCAACCCGTACGACTGTCGCCGCGTGAATGATAGGCACAATGAGAATAGACTGTTTTCGAACCGAAGTGTTTACGGCGCTACGTCATTTCTCGGAACCAGCGGTCGGCCGTTCGATGCCCGAAATTCCGATTCCCGCGATTGATAGACTTCAATAATCGACGAAATTTTTAACACTTTCACATAATGTTACCTTTACGATCCGTCTTGGAGTTCATAAAATGACTGTTTCTCCAGAAAATAAGTCGCGATAAACGAGAATTACAATAAACACGCAATTGCTACCGTACGATCTGTATCGGTGCTGACGTTTTTCGCGCATAACGAGGTATTTGCGCGGAATTTTAATTATCACTCGCATCCGTTTCAAAGTATCCTTACACGGGAGTGTTATACCGATCGTCTGAGAATGCAGCATGCTACCGCTTCGTTTTTCTACCTAGTCGTCGTCAGAGACCTCGTGAATCTCGCGGCGGCATAGCGTGAATTCTTGCGGAATTTTTGCGGTTCGACCGCTCGAATCTTGCCGGAGGAGCGCGAATTCTCCGAAGTGGAATCGTTGAAAAGTTCCCGAGACGCGAACGCGGCCCGTTACCGCGGCGAGATAGGCCGACCCTTTCTTTCGCCGCCGTTTCTAATTAAATAACAACATAATTCACCATTTTACATTAAGACAATTAAATAGCGTTTAAGATTCAACGGCGGCTGCTGCTTTTCCATTACTCCGCTATTGCCGACGGGGGAGGGGGGGGGGAGGAGGCGGCTTCTCTCCGCCAGGATCTTACGCCTTTCGCTTCAATCTCTCGTCCTCCGCATTGTAACCCTCCTGCCATAAGTCGTCTCTCTCCGTTCTCATCAGACTGTTTTATGATTTTAATAAGAGCTCTTTTATTTCTCTGTCAACAGCGGAGCGTTTGAGCTCGACTTCCAATTTCGCCGAAACTTTCGCGCCAAAGTTTCGCACAGTACGTGCCGTACGTCACAAGCTCGCGTTGAAGTCGCCATTAAACACACAGCCGAATTTTCTTATCGTACAAGTTGTACTTCGTTATTGTCACTTGGGTGTAAATTAATTTTGACATTTATTTCGAGCACGCAAAAAAAAACGATCGATCATCTCGTTGTCTATAATCGCTGTTTGTCAGTCTAGCCGTTACGTTGTCGTCCACTAAATAGTAAACAAATTAAGCGGCCCGCTCGTGCTCGACCACAAATCTGGCGTCGCAATTATTGCACCCAGTCTCTCGCGCGCCGGCCGTATACATAAACAGGATTTTCGAAATCATTCATGTGAATTGATTCGTCGCGACACACGAGGGGGAAAATTGCGATTATGCCAATCAACAATGAAGCTTGTCCACATACCAGTCGCACCAGCGGCACGGTTACGGGCGTTAATTCGATCCCTACGTCAATAAATCTGTCAGTCTGGCAAGAATCATTCGTAATATTAGCTTTGATTCGTCGTCGCTTCTATCGGCGAGCGGGCGAATATCTATTGCGTCACCTCCGGATACTTTACAGTGATAACTTTCTAATTGTACGAATCAGAGTAAATGTAAGTACGGAAAAAGAAATATCCGGGAATGTACATTTTAATTGTACGAGTGTCATAGAATATGAATTAAGCGGACAGTGTAAGCGGACAGTAAACTAGTTATAATAAATTCAAATTGCGGTGAATAATTTTCGTCTACGCCATTTGCATTTACATTGCACGTTTAAACAGCGAATATCGCTGCCGCCGACATGATCCCGGCGTTTACATCGCCCGTAATCGGCGAGCATCCGCTACGTTTAACAAATTTCTTCGTTCTAATTTAGGTAAGTCTCATACCATGCTGGGAACACCGGAGGCCGGTCATACACTGGGCGCAATTCCTTGCGCCATAGCGTGGCTCTTCCGCGGAATTTCGGAGCAACGGCAGAGAACCGGCGCCAGGTTCAGCGTCAGGGTCAGCTGCGTCGAATTGACCACCGGCCAGCAGCAACTGAGGGACCTGCTTGCGGCGCACGCGAACGGTAAGTAATCTTCCAATTAGTCCAAGTATCCTCGCGTGAAGAAGTTCAAGCTTTTCGTTAATATTTCTCCTAACCAATTAACGTGATCCAGTTAGCGCCCAACACACCGTATAAAAGATATTCACGAAACAAATTACAGAAACTCATCTGCACGTGCAGAGTTTGGACAGAATTTGGAAAAAGTTCCCATTACCTTTGTACAAAACTACATAAAATAAAAATAAATGAATCACGTAATATTTTTGTAGAATTAGGTGCTTCGAGGAAAGGCATATGTAAAATTACGAAAAATAAGCTGAAAGAAAATAATAATAAATTGTTATTCCAACCGATTGTACGTCGTTCTAAGTATTTGATACGCGCCTCATGCAGATTCGTTAATGACATCTTATTTGGTGCCTTCATCAGATTAAACCGCAGACTTGCGCAGCTCCTCATTGAAGAAACTCGTGTGCCCTAAGAGCCACTTGTCTAGAACCATCCCCGCTTTTAAGGGATAAGACGGGAAGCGCCGACCTCTTTCGAGAGACACAGTCGAATCTAATCTCTAGAGCACGGCTGAAACTTTCTCAAGCGTTTTCGCCGATGAAAGAGAGTTTAGCATTTCCCTCAATTAATTCCACGTTTCAAACAACGCGGCCAGGTACAATCGTTTAGATTAATTAACGCTGTGGTAGCAGCGCGGTAGGTAAATTGTATCGTCGCGACGACGCCGTATTACATCCGGTATATAATCCTTGCGCGGTAACTCAATTGATTTACAGAACATGATTCTAATCGCATTCAAACGCACGAAGAGTTTCACGTAATCAGAATTAATGCACGCAGCGATGAATGGGCAGTTGTCGACTAAATTCTATATCGATCCTATTGAAGCGTCGGAGGCTGATTTGACGCGCGAAAAAGTAGCAGACTTACAAATTATTCCATTTAAATATTACGGACTACGAAATGAATTCTACAAGATACTGAAGTATCTCGCGATGCAATCTAGCAAGACGATGCTGTAGAATATTCATTTCGGTCGGTAAATTGTCAAAAGAACAGCCAAGGGCATCCCTACGAAAATAGGAACGTTTCATGATTGTGATCGAGTTTAAAGACTGTATGGCCAGGTCGGAGCCACGTCGCGTATAGAATTCCGCACGGAAATTGCAATAGCTCGCACGTTCCATTTGCCTGATGCGCGCACTCGCCCGAGTCAACCTTCAACGTCTCTGAATCGACGGGAAGCAGTCGTGCGGCCGACGCTCGAGAGTACGGGACGTCGAAATTGTCCTGTCTCGACCGAGAGTGATGCGCGGAGGATTCGGTGGTAATATTCAGGAAGTAGGATGAGACTTGCTATTGGCCGCAATTTGGTTTCGTCTTCACGGACGGACGAGTGGACGACTTGGCCCGTAAAATTGAAGGACAGGATTATTTCCTCTCTCTACTCCATGTTGTCCACCGCCCTGGCTGCTCTCTCTCTCTCCCTTTTACTTTTGTTATCCACTCTTTTTTGTGTCATGCACCTCGAAAGACTCGCTGAACTAATAAAAAGCTATTTCCTTGGAAGATAAACCGCTACAGAGCATTTATAGGAACGACAGTCAAAGGTCGTCATGGACCTTGCTCTGAAAATTGTCTGGATTGTTCGTTCTGGAGCATCTTTCTTCGTGCTTCAAAAATGGGATCTATAAATTGCTTTTTATGTGTCTATGATTCAAATTTTCAAAGCATCGAGATTGCAAATTCAGAATTTTGTTGCGTAGATTCGAGCGTAGCAAAATCGAATTTTCTACCTGTCCACCATGTTGCCAGGCACTCCTGAGAATTTTACAGTTATGGAAATTAAGACAATTACCAAAGTAATTACGGAAAATGTTTCGAGTACGTACGATGCCACGCATTTCATGTAAAACGTTAGACGAGTCGTTTGAATACTGACTTAATGATCGTGCCGTGCAGCTTTCCGCTTCTCTCTGGTTCTTCTCTAGACTAATTAACATGCGATGGAACTAATTTTTCAGCTTATTAAATTAAATTAATTTATATCTAGAGAACTATCTTTTCTTTGTAAATTTATACTTTATCTCTTCCTCTATCTTATCGTTCTTCTTCATCTCATCTTCCCTCTTCTTTTCCCCATTGCTTTTTCTGCATCTTATTTCAATATATCTATCAATGGCATAACATTTGGAGAAGTTACTCACGGAAGAATTTCCCTTTACTCAATATCCAAGAGAATTTTATAATTTTGAACACTTTTTACTTCAAATAATATATAATGTTGAATAACATGCGTGTTACGGAAATAAAATCTAAAACAGGTGCAATTCTAATTCTTTAATTGTTCGGTTTTCGTATACCGTTCTATGTATCGTTATCCTACCGTTCTCTCTCTCTCCATCTTTTTTTCTTTCTCTCTTGTATCTTTTTCTACCTCTTTTCAGTCTGGCAGGACATTAGTTACGCCAGTGCCGGATGCTGCAAGCGCGTTCTTCGCTCGAGATTTAAGTCGAGTAGCAGTACCCTCCAAGTTCGCGTTTCCCCCAGGGAACTTGATAATCCCCGCCCGGTAATTATTTAAAGTTTTCGACGTCTGGATCTTACGCGGGTGCCGCCGACGAAAAGGGGAGTGTCTCCGAGCAAAGGTTTACCTTTGTTACTTCTAACTGTATGCAATGGAATATTTAATTAAGCTTACGCCCTAATGCAATAATTGAGGCAACTTGCGGTGGAATATTTAACACTTAACCAAGCTTAAAACTAGAATAGAGCCACTTCTTCTCGCCAGGTGTTATAAATGAATACGCTCGTAAATGAATAACTTGGCTCGCTATTGATTTATGGCCACTGTTATAGTACGCTATCTATATAAAGTCCTTCAATATGATTTAAAAATGTTAAATATTAATGTTATAAATATCAGAGAGCTCTTTTTTCCATTAGTACGTGAATTAATAATGTGTAAATGTCGACCAAATGGTTACTAAAAGCATATTTATTAGTTTATTGTATTCAATATGGAGATTCATATTAAATTTCAGGCGGCTATTAAAAAAAATTATCATACGGACGATAAATAATTGTTGTCGCAAAGAATAGCTTTTCAAAAAAGCATTTATAGACAATTGTCCCATTACGCCACTGATTATTTAATAACGTAATTATTTCGTGACATCCGGCAGTTACTTGCAATTGAGCCAAATATTTACAATAACGTTGTGGAATAAATGATAAACACGGCAATGAATGTATCGATCGGCCGTTATGCATAATACCACATAAGCATGAGAGAAAACCGATAATATACACTCGCGTAAATATATTATAATTCAATATCAGTCCGCGGCGTCTACATAAAAACGATTTTCTCTCATACGACAACAAAATAATGTCCGGACGAGTGTCTCGTTCATACGCACATAAATCATTAACCGGAGTAAACTGTTTCCGCGCAGGAAAATAATAGACGGGACGATTCAGAGTTATCTTTTCATTATTACTTTTTTAATTATTAAAAATATGATTATGCTACAAGCGATGATTTAAAATTAATGATAAAGATACGTATGTGTGTGCATCTTTGTCGTTAGGTATAAATATAATTTGAAAAGGCTCAAAAGCATTTTGGTAATATTAAAATTAAATAAGTGTTTTTTAAAATAAATAATACTTTTCACATGTTTACTTAACTCGTTCCAATATTCGCATTTGCATTAATTGCAGCCACACATCTCTTTGCTGTTGAATCAATTAATTTGATAACTTGAGATATTTTGACTATTTTTTGCTTAATCCTCTCGGTACGAAGATGGTGGCTATAGTCAGTATGAAGCACTTTGAAAAGCTGTAGTCACCTGCCACCGAGTTTTCCTGACCTAAAAGGCGTCTGTAGACCACCGAGTGCTTCCTCCAAATCCGGAAAATATATGAAAACATTTTTACATTCTTAAAAATACCCGAACTCCCCTCGTGCGCATGTTTAATAGTTATATGCTACTAACATCTTGCCTAATGGAACATTTCTGTGAGAATCTGCTATATAGTTTTATAATAAGCTTATTCTTTTGAAATCGCTCCAAGATCGAGTCCTGTTATTTTCTTAGCTGTCTGTATTTATTGCACACATTTATATTATATCATTGGACGACATTCATCAGAGTTACAAACACAACGCTCACCCATGTTCTTCGCAATTGCACGTCAATATGTTTAATTGAATCAATTTTCAAATTCGTTAAAAATAAATTTAAAATAAATGTCAACGTATTTACGAGCCATATACATTACGACAACATTGTATTTTACAATTAAACAAAATGCACTTATAATCTATAATAAGTCAAACTTGACAAATAAGAGCAGGCAATAAATAAAATTTTGTAAGAGTAAAATATGATTACGCTGATACAACATCTTCATCGCGTGTTTTACGTTTTATTGTGTCATATTGTTATCAAAAATATTCTTTTTAGTATGCGAAAGTTGGCAAATGTGACTTATAAATTATTAAAAGTATTGCATCCTTTCAGATACGTTTTCTCTTCTTGAGAAATTAAAATCAAATTTTTCCCCTGAAAAGATAAACTTTGAATCACGCTGTATGATCCCCGCGTGGTGAACAGAGGATTCCCTCGAATCGTATTCATTTTAATCGGCCGTATGCATATCAACGAACGGCGCGGCGAGCAGAACAAGAGAGAATCGAGAATATTTCCCGCCCGTTTCCCTCCACTCACGACGCGAGAAGGCTTGTGATAATTCTCACCATCCATTATTGTTTTGTATATTTCTCCCACATATCGGTCTCGCAGAGATAAGGAAGAGAGCAGAGAATAATAGAGAAGAAACAAAACGTCCGCTACGCGCAGCTTTTAACGTGTAAAACAAAGCGAACGGGGGAAAAAGCGTAAAAAAAATTCAGGGATGAAATGAACTGAATGGGGGGGGGGGGGGGAAGTCGAATATAAGATGCGACGCGAGATAGGGAAAGCTTCTCGCGCGTTTTGCATTCCGCGCTTTCTTGATTGCACAGGACACAACGCGTACGTATTCCTTTTATTGTGTATCTCTGGGATGAAAAATCACTGCTCGACTCAAAATGCGATTAATCTATGCGTATACTTCGAGAAAAAAGTATGAAGAAAACTTTTTAAAATGGGCGACGTGCTCAGTTAGAGAAATAATTTCTGAAAGGAATATTAAAATAAATATTTGTAATGATAAAATAATTTAAGCAAATTTCGTTACACGGATGATTGAAAATCCTTCGACTTGTCTTAGCCTAACAATAATGTTCTCTGTATTAATTTCGTATTTATTTCTTCTAAAGATTACCAGTTTTAATTGTCATATATTTATAATGAGAGATAAAGCTTACAATCTTTGACATTTTGTTTCAACAATCTTGAATTACAAGCTTTATACCGTAGAGAGTGTCATGTTTTCGGCGATGCTAGGGCAACTAGTTTAAAAAATCAACCGAAGTTCAGACTATTCACCACTAACAATAAGCCGACTATCGTCCCGTGGACGATTACACGAATTGTTTGTTAATACTCAATTTGGCTGCTAACCGTCGCCGATCGGAATACTCACAATACCAATAACCGCGATACCACATCGACTCGATATCACAGAAAATGTAACAGCTCGATAAACTATCAGCGTTGCCACTACGTCTCTTGTTTCCTGGATTTCGATCAAACGATTTCTAAAGCAATGAATAACAATCACGATGCGCCATAACAGAGCGATATGTCATAAATTGATATAGTTAAATATAGTTAGTTAAGTCAGTATATCTCTCCACTGTTTCTGTTTCCGATTAATTGTACACTAAATTATTTAATTAATATTGATATGTTTAAAAACTACCTCGCCACTAAAAATATTCATTCTCGTGTAGTTTCTTTTTATCTAATAATTTATAAATCATCGATGGAGTGATAAAAAAAATACGTATCATGGATATATCATAATCAACTCAATTCGTCATAACTTCCTGTGTCATTCTATTCAAGCTAAAATTTTTTTATCATTAGAATCTAGTTTCATCGCATTTCAGAATTACAATTCTATATGACAGGCTTAATCATCACAATCGTAGCTGGTGGTTTGCCATTGTACCTCAGTCACAAAAGGCGAGCGCCGTTAAAGTGCCGAGTGGCAGAGTAGGGAAGGCGTGTCGTTCCCGAAATGGCCGTAAGTTTTCCTTCCCTACGGAGAAGTCGGCCACGGTCCATTGCCCAGCACCATTCATTCGGAAGCCACCCGGTACATAAGACGACGGTTTTCTTTAATTGCTCACTACGAAATAGATCCGGCAGCCTATCCCCTCGTAAAAGTTACGGGAGCGCTTGCGGTGAATTATCTCACGACGAAGAAAGATACGCTAAATGTGGCAATTGTTGAACATGCCAGGACAATGATAAATGTAGAATTTGTGGAAATTAAAATCTTGCAACAGTCTAAAGAAATTAAAACGCGCAGTTTTAACGCAAGTGCATGCAACGCAGACGTTCTGGTGTGAGCAAAATAGAAATGACGAACTAGAAGCTAAATAAATCCTTAACAAGATATCCAATTGTGAATATAATGAACAAATAGAGCGAGTTGAGAACTCCGTTGTTGATTTTCTAAAAGAAGAAGCGATAAATCCGCGGCATTAAATCAAAACTGTAGTTTACATTAAAAGTTTTTCTCGACGAGGCTTTCCGCCGGCAGAAAAATAAAGTCAACGACTGAACGAGCATCCTACCCTCCCACCATACGCGTCACAGTGAAAACTGTTTTACGAAAATGAAAAACATATTCCTGCGAAAGAACCGATCATCGTGTATCTGCAAAGAAGCCCTCGGGACCCTTTATGCGTCTGCCTTCGGCGACGAGCAATATAATTTGCATTAATTTCGGTCTCTTTCGTTTACAGCGAGATGACGGGGCACCGTTGAACTTACGTTAATCCTTTCACGTCGCTCTCATATCCGCGTCGTTCCTCCACCGTGCCCGGGCAGGGTCTAGTAACACTTATTTCGGCGAATGTAGATACGCCGAGCATGTAGACCTCCCGATGAACTCCTTCTACTTTAATACGCGATCCGAAGGTTCGTTAATTTTCTTCTGCTCTCCCTTCGCCTCTTCTTCTTCGTCGCCGTTAGACCCGCGATATTGCACGTGAACACACTCGGTGTCCTGCGAATCGGGCACCGCCTTATTCCCGTGCAGGCATGAGAGAAGGTCCTCCCCCTGCAGTCGATATATCAATCTTGACACTTTCGGGGAAAAAAAAGCCGGCCACGGCGTGCCTCTATAATGCACTCTTACGTAGCGAAGTGAACGAAGAAACAAGACTACTTTGAGTGATGTATGATACTTTAACGTGAAACACACTCTTCGAGTTATCATCTGTCGAATATTACTAGATGACGTTACGTATTCCTGACTGATCAGTTATCTGTGCACTTTGTATTCCCATATGACAGGCGTGTATGTCCACCGTAAACTATTTGCGAGCAACACGACGAATTGCAATTAAATGAGAATTACAATAAACATCAACTTCCCGGGAGTCACGTTGTATAATATAAATTCTATATTCCGTATCGCTGAAGGGAGACCCTAGGGAACTCGTGTCAATGACCGTGATGTCACTTGCCTCTCTGGAGAGTCCATGAAATGAAAGTGTTTCAGGATATTAAACCGTCTGAAACCCGTAAGACGTTATTAAACCGTAAAGGACAAAATTGCTTTGTGCCAGAAAGAGGTACATGCATAATTCCATTCCCAATTCTATGTAACATCCTGTCGATTGATTATAGAATGGCAGCTAATGAATTAATTTCATCCAAGTGTTTAAAACAACGATTTTACCCTCAACGTAGTCTTTTTACGAACAAGTTAACTACTTCGCCACGCACAATTTCTCGCGTAATTCCAATAATATGGTCGTGTCGCATGCGTCCTACAATAATGATCCAATTCGCCATTGTTGGCTCTAACGGTAAAAGGATTGGTCCAATAACTCCCGAATCGGGATTCCGACGCAATATCGACCGTCTTTAATAACGATGCAAGCGAATGAAACTGTCCCGGAGGGCTCTGATTCATAACGATACGTCATGCGTGCGCGGGGCGAGAAACTTCTCGTGGAAATATTGCGGAACTCGGGGAAACAAGTCGCGTACCAACGCGCAGCCGGCCGTCCGGAAAGGCGAAACAGATTTCCTTTACTGCCCTTCTGCCCCAGCGACGACGAGGACCGTTACGATCGAAGGGATCCGGGCGCGGAAACTGTATTCGAAACGCGTCGAAAAACGATTTATTCAGAAAGAGGGCGGAGGCGTTTCCTCTCTCGTACCTCCCGCGACGCCACGAACGGGCGTAACAATTGCTCCGAGCTGAAACCGCATCCATTACGCGTCTCAGTGCCAGGATGAAGGTGGCGGATCACTTTTCCTCGCGACGTTTCTTCGCTCTTCGTTTTCCCCGCTGCGAGCTTCACGTCGTAACTGTCGACTCGTCGCGGACTCGTCGTCGGCTCCTTCTTCGCGGTACTTCTGCACCACAGGGCACAGATGCCGGTAATATTACATCCTCCGGTCCCTTTTATGGATATTGCTATGCCGCTTCTGCACCGTACTTCTATGCTCGTGTCTGTGTGAATTATTATACACGGGCGCGGTGTATATGCGCGCCGCGTATATCCGCACAACGTCGGCTAGGGCCGTCCTTATTATTACCTCGATGCGTAGCCTGTCGTGAATTTCGGGGTATCACGTTACGGTTGCGAAGTTTAAGCTTTGTTTCGGAGTCGTTTACGTCGACCCTTGGTCAAGCAATCGGAAAATTTCTATGAAATCAAGACTGTGCGTAATAATAAATCTGTCATGGACTTTTATACAAATTTATTTTAAACGACTGGATAATAGCGTTGTACCCAAGAAATTGACCCATCTTGTAATTTTGTCTCGGAGAGAATTTTCTCTTAAAATTTACCCCGAACATCGTACGATCGTGGGACAACACGGCACTTTGAACAACTTTATCAGAGTTTTCTGAAATTTCACCATACACTTTACTAGCGAAACGTAGATGAAAGTTCGCTATTATATGACGCTATTATACTCTAAATTAATAGGCATCATCTGTTGGTTTCATCGTGAATTTATTGCCGTTGGAGTGAAATCTGTTTAGTGGAAAATTCATCGTTAGATCGTGTAATCGTTGCCAATGAAGATTTGTGTAAAGTTACAAGAAACTCATAAAATTTTTCGAAATGCCGTGCTGTCCCACAATTACATCAATTTCAGGATAAATTCTCAGAGAAAATTATCTCCGTGAGAAATGCCCGCGTGCGGAAATGAAGAATTAAGAAACTTCCCCCGAGTCCGAACCAAGAGCACGTATATCAGCGTGTATCGACAGCAAATTCACTTGTAACTTATCACGCGCAATAAAATAGTGTGCTTACTACTTTAACAATTACCAATTTTCTTCCATTCTTTATCGCAACGACTTAATATCCGCCGGTAAGACCGCGGACTTGTTCGGGCCACTTGATGCGCCTCATAAATATTAATACTTCTCTTAATCCGGATTCTTACGAAGTCCCGCGAAGTCGAGCGCTATCACTCACCTTCGCGCTCCCATTATTAAGGGCTTTTGGTATACGGGAGATCCGTGGAATTATCTAAATTTCTACAACAGGCACGCGCGCTATCGTCGATCTACGCGAATATTCCGATCGTCTCCCTCCCTTCCCCTCGCTCTCGCTTTCGTCGGATACGCCTCGTCGAATTTCATTATCGAACATCTACTACGGTTAAGTTGGTTCCTCGGGACTTGGCAAATTACGGAAATCAAGGGGGGGCTTCGGTAAGTCTAGAGGATACTCCCGCTTCCTGCTTTCGCGCGTGCTCCTTGTTCCCTGATCGCTCGACTGCTCGGCGAAGCAACTAGCTCAAACTGTATCTCTCGTCTAATATGATCGGAAATAGTCGAAATCAATCGGTCGATGACTCAACGGAAGCTTCGGGTGGAACTCGCTCGCCGGGGCTTCGTGCGAGGCTCGCGGCCATTTCCTCAGCGGGGTATACAGGAACGGTAAAAGGTTTCCGGCGGGAACAGATGTGAAAAGTCGCAGACGGCCTGGCGGAAATAAACTGCGGCATGTGTCGCCGCGCGCCGTTCTTATCCTTTAACGCCGTTCCTTTGCGTCCTTTACGACGTTGCGCCGATGGCGGGAGACGAGTTTGCGCCCGGTAGTAAAAGGCTAATTGGCAATTTGCGAACGTGGGTGGGGTTATCTAAACACGGTATAAATACCGTATAAACCCCGTGGAGACGACGTCCAGCGTGCCAGCCGGTAGTGTCCCCGAGTGTACGAGAGACCATATAAAAATACACGCGCGGATCGCACGGCCGCCGACCGTCCCCCCGTGAGGTGAGCTGAAGTAATTTCGTACGGACGAATGTGCACGGATATAAAGCTCGGTATAGAAGCATTACGCGAATTGAATTTTCGTCCGTACAGGCGCCTTTACGGACCTCCGCCGTCTCGCGCACGTGAAAGGGGCGTATTGTCAAATGTCGCGCTCTCAACGATATTTACGCACCTTTCAACTAATTTTCAGGCGTGCTTTTCGTCCACGAGACGCGCCCGTGTCCGAGAATTTTGATATTACTGAAAATTTTCGTTCCGCGAATTTTCTCATACTGTTCTACGAGCAAATAATCCCCGCGATGTTACGGCGTTTTCGTCCGCTCGCATTCACAGCTCCACCCCAAACTCATAGAGTGCGGGCGTTTCCCGATCGAAAATCCGCATGAATTCGCTATCGCAACTTTTTACGAGCATTCTTATAGATCGCTGCGGATTCCGGTGCAACGGCGCGAAGGAAATCCTTAGTCTGCATTTTCAATCCACCCTCGCGGCGCGTGGGACATACGGTCTCAAATATTCCTGCGCGGAAAGCGACGTGAAAGTGTACGATACGAGCGAGACATTTGTGACTGCCGCTTCCTCTCCTTTGTTTCATATTTTATAGCTTGAGACATCTTTCCTATACGATGAACGAATTTCCGTGCGCATAAATATCGATTTTAGATATTTATTTTGCATTTATCTTTTATGTATAAAATCACTGCTGCACGATCTCTACCTTGCATATAATATGCCTTGACAGACCGCAAATAGGAGAAATAAAAAGTCTCGCACGAGTAGAATTAGGCCTTAAGGGGATGCTGGAATGGTTTGATTTACCGACAGAGTCGGATACCGTTTTTGCGTTTGTAAATCTTATTATTTGCATTTATGTACAAACTAATACCAGACCCAAGTGTAGAATGCATAGTTGAACATTTTCATATAAAAAACATTGAGGTTTGAAGTCTAATTCGTATCGCATTATGTATTACAAATATTGCAATACATAATGCGATACGAATTAGACATCAAACCTCAATGTTTTTTATATGAAAATGTTCTACTATGCATTCTACACTTGGGTCTGGTATTAGTTTGTACATAAATGCTACATAATTATTTTGGTTTGTATCTATAATATGACATATTGAGGTTACGTTCCTTGAGGTAAGATTTACAAGCCCCTAAAAACTGTATGCGACTCTGTCGGTAAATCAAACCACTCCAGCATCCCCTTAAGCCAACGGCACACGATACTATTTTTCCTACTGAACTGCTCGCGAGAGCCAATAAGGATGCAGTGTTTTAGATCTAGTGACTCAAGGCTAAATCCTGATTGGCTCTCGTAAGCAATCCAGCGAGGGGTAAACCGCTGAAGGCATTGTGGTGTATAGATTTGCGGCATTACTGGGCATTTTGTGGGCATTAGTTTGGGCATTAGGCCTAGCTGGGGCATTATAAAGATAAAATAAGATAAAATAAGATGATAAAACAAAGTAATGCTTAGTGGGCATTGGTGTACAAGATTTTGGTCAGCGGTTTCTCCCTCGCAATCCAGTAAGAAAAATAGTATCGCGTGCCGTTGGCTTTAATTCACATCAATTTGTCTTATAAAAACTCCAGGAGACATTAAATTTCTCACTTTCTATATTCCTATTCAACTCATTGTTTCACACTAGCGCGCGCGATCGCGACATTTACTATCATGTTCAAGCTGAAATAACTAACCGCTCGCAGTGCTTTCTTCGCGATCTCCTTAGAACTCTTCGTCGGAGTAACTATCCTCTTAACTGTCTCTCCCCGTCCACTCTTTTTACGACCGGACTGTTTTATTCGCGCGACAAAGCAACAACGATACGAAGATCGCTTCGTCTGATTCGATCAGCTGATCCACCGGGCCCGTGGATCTTGGATCTCGTAACTGCCCTTTTACGCTAATCACTATTTACCGCTTCGCATTACGTTGATTATTCGCATATAAGCTCGCCTGTCGACCGTCCCCAGCGCCCAGCGTACAGAGAATGCATGATAAAGCAGCGAAGCGTAGGTTCGAAGATACGTCTCTTGCGACGTATCTTCCAACGTTTTATCGACGTCGTAATTCAAGACGAGGCATCCCGTGGATATCCCGAGCCTCGCTTCGACCGATTTACTGCTCCGAGTAGCGCGCACCTGCATCTCGAACCCCTCGTCGCCCTGTCCTTCGCGGATATTATTTTTCCGCGGAATAATGGAATCAAATAAACGGAGAATGTGTCGCGGAGCTTACGTGGAACTCGGGACAGAACGCGCGCCCGGGATTGCACCTGTTTGAAGCAGCAGAGATCTCGGCTTTCATTCCTTCTTTATGATTGAAATATCATAGATAGCTACTCTCGCGTGAGGAACACGGTGCGTCCTATCGCTGATATAACAGGATAGAGGACCGTGTACACATGTAGCACATATCTACATCGCGAGATAAGCAAAACGTTAATAATAAAATATTGCAAATTTTGTCGTGTTAACTTGAGAAATTTCCGGTACGTTGCGAAAACGATGCCCGCGACAGGTGCACGGGATATTAGTACGCCAAGGAATTCCCCGTGATATCCGCATCGTACCCTCTTAGCGTATTAGGTTGTGCATAGATGATTTTAAAATTAGCTAGATAAAGATAAGATAAAAATATATAAATTTATCTTAGATAAGTTAAAGATGATTTCGTTTTTAATATATCTAGATAAAAGATAAAATCATATGACGATTCATCTAGATAATTTGCAGATAATATTTTTAAGACTTCATGTAAACAGTAGAAAAAGTTATAAAAAAATTATAGAAAAATTTAAATTATAAAGGGGATATAGAATATATTCAGGTTAAGTTATATGACACACACATAAATGCATGGTCTACAACGCCATCCATATTTAAATAGTGTAACTGTTAAGTATTTTTATGTGGCTAACCTTATGTGGCCCTAAACCAAATTATCTGTACGTTATCTTAGATAACTTAGTAAAAATAACACTTTCTTTCATCTAAGATACAGATATAGATAATACTTATTTTTATTATCTATATAAAGATAAGATAACGCTAAAATTTTATCTAGATAATCATCTATATAATTTTATTTAGATAACAGCAAACACTGCGTATTACACACGAGACGCGAAAAACTACGAGATGAACGTTACGTAAAACCGGCTGTTCTTTTATTCCCAGACTCGGAACAATCACCGGCCGTGTACCTCAGAGACGATCCGCTGTTCGGTACTCTTCAGCTGCAGCAACACAGCGAGCTCCGCGCGCCGACGGCGGAACGCGCGGCGTTCTATCTCGACGCGGCGGTCGCCGGTCGTCAGCGGGAGGACGGCGACGCGCATATGCTTTACACGCTGCACGTGTACCAGTACAGCGTCGCCGGCAAGGGTGGAGGTAAGTAATTCCATCTCGAAATCCTATCGTTATTCCGCCTTCCGTCTGAAGGTGGAAACGTATACCGCGGAAAAGAGATTATTCCGTAGCATCTCAAACGCTGATTACATGGCACGCGTTCCCCTTCGCTATTTCGGAGTTCAACGTACATGATATTCGCGTGATTTTCCCTGTCGCGCCTCTCTCTCTCTCTCTTTCTCCCGCTTTATACGATGTAATAATTAAAAATGTGCGCTCCCTCGTCTGTACAGTTGCCGGCGGTAGAAGCCGGTTACACTTGATGGATCTGGGAAACTCGGATCGCGGGAAGTCCTCGGGCGGAATTCCCCTCTCCGGTCTGGGCAACATCCTGCTCGCGATCTTCAACGGCCAGAAGCACTTGCCGTACAAGGAGCACAAGCTGACCCAACTGCTGAAAGAGTGCCTCGGCTCTCTGACTTGTCACGCGGCCATGATAGCTCACGTGTCACCCAACGCCCAGCACTACACCGAGACACTGACCACCGTTCAATTGGCGTCGAGGATCCATCGGATGCGGCGCCGGAAGATCAAGTTCGTCGGCAGCAACACGCAGGGCGCCGGAAGCGGCGGCAGCTCCGGCGAGGAGGCCACGCGGCAAAATAGCGAGTGCGACCCGAGTTCGAGCGATCTGTCGGCCGACACCGTCATCTACGTTGGGCCGAGCGCCGACGACGCTACTGACGGCGAGCATCCGCCCGTCTACATACCCAGTTTGAATTCGGGTGACAATCGTTGCGCGATGGGAAAGGTGCTCCGCGGCTCCGCCGCCGAGAGACCGTGCAAGATCCCGGAGGAGCGCAGTCCGGCTCACAAGTCCTCGAAGACGGTGAAGACGTTGACGCAGACCGCGTCGAAGCAGACCTCGCCGGCGCACAGCGCAACGCCGAAAGCGAGTCCGGCCAGGAAAAACTCCTCGTCGAAGAGCGCCTCGACGTCCAAGGTCAGCGATTCGCCCGGCAGTAAGATACCGGTAGCAGCGCCGAGTGGTGGCTCCGACGAGCAGTGGATAGACGGGCCGAGGATCTCGAAATCGAAGGTCGCAGAGGCGAGACACATGCTCAAGGATTCTCATCACAAACGAGAAACGTGGATCGACGGACCGATGCAACTGACCGGCGCGCCGGCGTTGCAGCTGCACACGCATCAGCACAACTCCAGTTACGGTTACATGGACAGTCATAAGAAGATCATGATCAGGAAGTGGGTGGAAAATCAATCGTCTCAGATACAACGGGCGAAACACGCCGCGCCGCGACTCGAGTCGTCCAAGATGTCTTCCGGCCAGTCATCCGGCCAGTTCAAGGAGCTGACCCAGTTCAAAACCTGCGGCGGTGCGGACGACGACGACACGTCCTTGTCCACCGCGGAGAGCGACAGCTTGAAAGCCAACGAAATCGAGGACATAACCGAGAAGCTGAGTGCCAAGCTCAATCTACTCAACGTCAAGTCTAATACAGACTCGGGATTAGATCTGACGGCTAGCCCAGTGATGGACGACAGCATCGACAAAGGGAAACTCGATCTGCCGGACGACGAAGATGACGATGAAGAAATTGTCGTGCCTCCTCCGCTGCCACTCATCGAACCACTTAGCAACGGGGTCAGTCGAGAGGTGTCCATGGAGAGTCTGAATCTGTCGCACAAGGACATCGTTCTACCCTCCAGACACTCGTTGTCCTCCGAGGACGAAATTTTGGAGATCGTCGAGGTGGAGGACTTGGAACCGGTACCTATGCAAGACTCGTGTCTACAAGTGACCGAGGAGGACATTGCACTCTGCATGGGTGAGAATCCGTTGCCCGAGAGCGATCAGGAAGAACATCCCCTGAGGATTCTTAGCCAAGAGAATCTCACCGTGGTATCAACTTTCACAGGTAAAGAAAAATTTACGTTTATTCGTGTGGGTGGGTTCTTTGTCTCTTAAAACAACCACTTTTTCCTCAATACTCGAATTTCAAAATTGATTATAATTTCAAATAAACATTTGTACTTTTAATTTGCGAAGACCGATGTCACGGATGGACAAAACTCTTAGAATTTTCCTTCCAACGCTCGCATAGAACGTTCTATTTATCTACGAATAAAACACGAATAAAAGGTAAAACATTGTAACAAATCTTCCATATATTAATACGATTCTATTCGTGATCCTATCTCTGTCAAAGAATAACTACCACAAGTTCCCTCCTACCAAATTTACAAGAACATTTCAGAAGTCAGATTATCGCCGCTAAGTTAGAAAACGCGCTTTCTTCCGGGCAAGAATAAAACCTATTATCTAAGTATTTTCGTCCTTATTAGTTTTCACACCGTCTAGTCTGGTCCCCGGTAAAGCACTTAAATGTGCTGACCGAAAAACCGACATAACGAATACTCTTGTCGAATCGTGACACCGAGTAGTTTGATTTATCGCAAGCTGTCATTTTGAGCAAGTGAATGTAATAACTTCTGTAAATGTTTCTCTTCCACGTATAACCACTTTAACTTTCGTCTCCCTACGATTGCTTTCGTAACGAGCACTTGAACAAACTTGTACGAAAACTATTCTCCACATCATCGCGTAATCGACTTTTCGACCGAAAGTACGTAATGGGCCATGCGGTGGAAAACAATAATTCACTTCCCTCGAAGAGAGAGAAACCCCGATGTAATTACACGTCGTTGCGTCCGTTCTTCGAACCAAAGCGGACAGCTGCCTAGTATTATTTTCTTTCGTCGTTTCTCGCCCACCAGGCGGCTTCTTGCGCGGCAAGATACGAACTTGGACGAGCAGGAGGTATGAGACAGAAAAATTCTTTCCAGACTCCATGTCGGTGATGTCGGACACGGAGAGATACAGGCCACATTATCCACCGCCGGTCGGCGCGGGTGTTCTGCCCAGACCGTACTTCGACCACGAGGACTTTCTCGAGCAAGAGACCAGGCACAAGTTCGATCAGTTGGCCCGCCTCCGCGAGCTCTACCAAAGCAAACTCGCGCTCGCCAACGTTTCCAACTCCGTAACTTACCAGAGGGAAAATTCCTCCACCGTCAACGTGCGAGACGCTCCATGTAAGTTTCGCGACTGAATCCGCCCGGTCAAGCCGCGCGGTGACAAAAAGAGAGACGGACAACTATCCTTTACCGCCAGACGTGTCAAGTCCTCTCGCGTGACGGACGTTCCCTATCTATCCGCTCCTCAGGATTATTCGCGTCATGCGCGAGCTTTGTTATCCCTTACAAGCCGACGTTCGTCGTGTCGTTGACGCCGATTTCCACGAGATTTTAGCACGGTTACGAAACAGCTTCGCTCAAACGACGAGTGCTTTCGCAGTCCACTCGGATTCTAGTGATGACTGACAAGATCTGAGACATCCGGAATACAACAAAATTGCAATTACTTCAAGTTAAAATCACGATCGCTCGATTAGGGACCAACAATCGTATTCTGTAAGAGTAGTTAATTCTAATCGAGGCACTACAGCCAGCTATCTGCGGTCTACATCCAGTATAACATTAACGCAGGACAAATTCCAGCAGCGACCGCTTTCCGTCCGCCGTCTCGCTGTCAGTCTTTATCCCTTTCGGATGTCTTGTTCAACGACAACGCGAGCAATCACGGCAGCATATACAGCGAACCAGCATACATAGCCGGCAAACCGGATCAGGAGAAGATCTGCGACAATTGTCGTCAGAGCATGTCTAGGCCAGCCACGGCCTCTTACTGGTATCCCAGCAGCGTCGCCCATCTCGCCAGTCCCAGAAGGTACTGCGGCAAGCTGGGCGACTGCAATATCTCCAATCTGAGGCATCCGGACGGCGCGTCGAATCCTAATCTGAAGGAGGAGATCGAGAGGATACCCGGAAACGGGGCGTCCGGCTCGGATCCCGAGGAGGAGTACATTGAGGCGAAGAAGCTGTTCACGGCTGCCGAGAGATCCGAGAGAACGGTCACGGGAAAGTCCGATATCGAGGAGGACCTGAAGATTCAAGGTGCGAATCCACTCCAAGATGCCTTACTCTTTTTAGATGTCTTTTGCACCTTCATAAAACTTTGTTAATTAATGTCAGCACAGATTTGCGTTATCGCATCCGTTTTTCTCACATAAGTGACAGAGTAGCACACCTCGATAAATTTTCATTTTTAAATTAATAAAATTAATCGACGCCGCACTCCCGCGATGTTAAAGGCGCGTAAGCTGCACTGCAATTTATTTATATTTCAGGGGGTACGCCCTTACAGCTACCAATGCCATCCCCGGCGCCGTCCTCCGGACGAATGCAACGCAAGATCCTCAGTCTTGGCTCCTCGTTCGGTCTGAATAAGGAGGGCTCCGATTCCGGCGCGGACACAACGCCGCGGGCGGCCAAGCTGTCGCCGGCTACACTGTCCAGACATCGCGCCGAGAGCTCCGGTTACGACAGTGTCGTTAGAGACAGCGAGACGAGCAGCATCGCCAGCGACTCGTCCCGACACACCGGCGCGTTACAGGAGCATCAAGGTAACTGACAAGTACCTTTTCTTAAAAAAATGTGATACTTTATAACGCGGTGCGATGTTCGAGAATAAATTAATCTAGTCACTATCAGTCACGGTGTGTGACATTCGTGAAATAATGTTGGACTATTTATCGCGATCAATCGGTGGTTGAATTGGTGAGACGCCTGCCTGTGAGAGGGAGGTTCAAACCCTGGCCGAGGTTAATTTTTCGCAATAAATTTAAAAAGTAAAATCGTTCAGACACTGACAACCTGTCTTGGCTCTTACATCCCTTATTCCTTCGAATTGTGATTTCACGTCAGAGCCTTATGAATTTTATTGTTTTAAATTAATTAACTATTAAGAATACTCTTAAAAGTCGCCAGCAGTAATTAACAACA
>NW_011967237.1:2733921-2778306 GCF_000949405.1 Vollenhovia emeryi | reverse complement strand
CAATAAAAATCATTGATGTTGTTAAATTAATTAACTTTTTAAAAATGAAATTCAGTCCCAAAATTATTTTTTCTGCAAATAAAGCCATGGTAGACAATTTCGGAAGAAGAACTCAGTTATACACGCTGCCAATCGATTATTCCACCCGCGCGTTTCGAACACTTGCTCCATCGATCGTTATTTATCTCACTGTAAATTGACGTAACGCGGCTGTTTTTCCACTCAACTCCACTGTGCGTAACGCACGAGAACATTGTCGGGAGCGATCCCTCGCATCCTTAAGAACGCAAACCCTCTAAAACGATCCTGCCGTACGATGATTCTCCTCAGGTGGCGCGCTGGGGGTTCTAACTTCGACGTTGTGCGGGTGTTTCAGCGGTGGAACAGCGGGCGGCAGGGTGCGGGCCTCGGCGGTCGCGGGCCCACTGCCGGGCTCAACCGGGGCCGCCCGCGGCGTCGGCGATTCTCGCATATACAGGCGAGGACGTAGACATCCTGGACAGGCGCGCACGGGTGCGCTCGAATCCACGTGGAACGACGTCCAGGATACACAGCCTGCGCCTGCGCCAGCGCCTTCTTAGGCTGGAGCTACGCGACGCCAAAAGGCGCCTCATGGTACCCGACACCCGCTGGGACTACAATCGTAAGTGTCGGCTTCTCGATACCGCGGATTGGGAATTTTCGCACGTGTATCCTTCGTTTCGCCGCGTCGCATTACATACACGGAAAAAATAATGATGTTGTATCAACAAGATCAGTGTAATTGAAATATAATCGTTGAAACGACATCAGTGTTTACGAATGAAAAACAAGAGATAGTTGTCTTAATAATCTGGATATTTAGTTCAATGCTTAACATTACAATCAGCTCGTCAACAATTGACGTCAACGTTCAATTCAAGCAACTTCAGTTTTGTGTAATTCAATAGCATTTCTTTCCCCGTGTACTTATTGCCACGAAATAACTTGTCTTAAACGAGCGCACGATTGAGCATATTAATCAATTTTTGCTCTAATTTAACTAATGAATTGTATAGAGTTTTCCATACTAAATTTACTTGGGCCAGTCCACATTCACGATTAAAATGTTTGCCACGCAAAATTGCACAAAGTGAAATACTAATTACCGATACGAAACGCTCCTAGCGTGCGATCACACATTTTATTGTTTGTTAAAAAAATAGTGTACGTGGAGGACGGTATGGACTGGCGGGACCCGTCGTTTCTGGAGGCTCTCACATCTGAGACGTGCATTTTGCAGAAGAGAGTAGAGGCCTGTAAGAGCCACGTTCTTCTGGTCACTTGCTTCGATTCCTGCCCTCAACAATCGACATCGGCCGAGATTAAGATCACCTAACGTAGACTCAGATCAGCGCGCATGACCGCGTGTTGATCACCAATCCCGCCCACCTACCTACGAATTTAATCGTTGAAACGAGACGAGCGAGGTCGCCGAATAGAACGAAATAAAATTAACGGATAATGACGTCGATGTCGCTCGACTCCGTCCAATAGTTGTTAATGATATATCGTGGTATCGTCATCGTCATCGTACGTCGTCACTATTGTTAAATCTAAAACGGTACTAGGAGGATTAAACGGGGAACTAAAGGGAGGTAAGGTAAAAGTTTTACCGAGATATCGCACACGTACACGCACACGCACGTGTCTTATCGAAGTTATATTATGGCGTTATAACGAAAAGTGTATTCATGTTAAAGATTTCGCGGTTGCTTCAGTTTCAACGATGTTTCTCAGGATACAGAACGAAGATGTTAGATAATTTTCGAAGTTGTTACAATAGCGAAACGAGCCTCAGTTTCGAACGCGATGTTTGCGCCGCACTTGTATCGGCACTAATTTAACGTGACAAGTTGGTGCTTTGTTCGTACGTCTATTATTCGTCAGAGTTATACACTGTCATCGCTGCCATTTTCTATCTGATACCACATTAGTAAATTATTAGAGAGAGATATTTCCGACCTTAAAGACTGTTGGCCAATCGGCCGAACCACATATTTATCGGGAACAGCGACGAATAGAAGCGGATAAAGATGCGCACAGTCTTCTATTGTCGCAATAGGCTAGAAATATTCATCTCCATCTAGGAACAATGCGACACGCGTGAATATTCGTAATCACGTCAATGGAGAAGTCGACTGCGGACTAAAGAAAAAAAAAGACAGTCGAGTGAAAATCACGAGAACCGACCATGAACAACTGCAAATTAGAAATAATTATCCGAGCAATCTTGATTGCACAGTCATCGACAACCGAGATCGACCACTATCTGAACAGTAGTCACGATTGATTGAATTTTGTCCTTCTCTGTTATTGTTAGCTACAATCCCGCGGGAGGAAGAAGAAGCCGTTAAATGACGTTACTTCATCTGAGTTGCCAATGGAAATGACCCGTAATGATGGACATTAAAGTGTTAGAAGCAGATACAAGTTTGTTCATGGAAAAATCGAGCTTCGGTTTTGAGGAGAAGCCAAATGTGAGCAACGCACTGCCAAAAAAGTGCAAAAAGAGACCTTTTATACAACTTAACGAACAATCGATAAACGAAACGCGCCGTACGTAATGTATCTAATGCACGCACGTTAATTCATGGTATTATCGTAGCTTTAATCGTTATCAGCAGTTACCGCACTTTGTAGGGTTCTGTAACTCACTTAGATGCAAAAGAGAACATATGAAAGAGAGCTAAAGAAAGAGAATGAATAGGAAAGAGAGAATGAGTGAGAGAAAGGGAGAAAGAACGCGCGCACGAAAGATTAAAAAAGAGAGAGAGAGAAAAGAAATGAGAGTAAGTATAAATCGTAAACTTTCACTAATCGTAAGAGACGCTCGATTCCTGCGAGTGCTATTGAAACTGGACGGAGAAAGAGGAGGGGAAGGAGGGGGGGAGGGAGGAGAGAACAACGAGCATCCGAAATCTCGTTTCCAACATGAGAACGTTACGCGAGGAGAGGACGCGGATAGGATATAAGCGGGGATGAGGCCGGGGAGAATGAAAATAGATGGGATGAAAATAAATCGGTATGGGAGTAATGCGAGGCAGAAATAGAGGTATTCTAGTTTTCTGATGCGAGTCGTGGCGGACCGACGGCCAATATCGATGAAAAACCACCCATTTTTCTCGTCCCGAACTGTTATATCCTGAGGTTCGTTTATGCATGATACACACACATATATGTATATGAATATGTAAGTGCGCACATACACGCAGCACGCACACGTACACACATACACGTACATACAATGCGAACAAATACCAATGTGACACGTGCGACCCTGATCGTCGCACGTACACGCGGGTCCGCATTTACATTCCGTATTTAACATTAACGCAGGCGCATGAAGAGTGCATTTTTGTCGACTACCTTTGATATAATTTTGAAACTCGTAATCCATATATTGTTACGGATTGTAAAATTTATCAGCCGCATTTAACGTCGAATACGAAATATAGATGCGGGCCGAAAGCACGAACGTCACTTTCTTCACGGACGCGACGTCAGATTGCTGGTGGGTAAATTTGTATTCCACGAATAGAAAAGATCCTGTATGCTCGTTTCTCCGTGTCCCACTCGTCAAAGATGCAAGTTCGCCGTCGAAAGCGTCGTCATTGCTTTCAGTTCCTTCTGTTGAGAATAAATGCCCGGTATATTGTTGAATGGATTATTCGTCGAGAGGATCGCAGCCGACGATTTTCCACGCTAATCGATTACTCGGACTGTCGCGCGATCGCCCACGACAATTATGTAGTTAAAAATGCGGTGTTTTATTCGCATCTTTTCGACGAGAATTAAATCGACAGGAAATAAGTCGTTTCCACCATCTTGAATATCAAAAGACATTCTTATGGTTGATCGCGTAAAATATACAAATTCGTGCATGTGATGCTTATTTATCTTACCGTTGCGTGTCTGAGTTCAACCTGAGTTAAATGCATTGCCAAGAGCGTGTCAGTCCATCTGTCGTAAATACAACAGTAATAATAACGAATTATAGTGATAGTAATTATTAATTGTAACTAGCGATCTACTTCCACTTTCCATGGGGAAAAACACGCGTCTCTGTATCATAGTACTTGTATTATATTTATATTTTATATGTACAAATTAGTCATGTAATTTCTTGTAATAAAGATCAATTTACAACGTGTATTCTGAATCATCTCTCGTCCCACGTGTCCCTGGTCCCTGCCACAAATGTATTATGCGAAATACGTATATTTCGATGTAAAAATATCCGAGCAAATTTCTTTTCTTTTTCGGTTCAATCGTAAAAGAACGCAAGAAAATATTATACGCATCTTCTCGCTTTATATAACGCAACATGATGGATCAGCTATCTCAAATTCATCTTTTTTTATAAACGTGGTTTACGTCATTACCACAATAATATCTCACATATCATCAAATGAATTAACGCTGGAAAGAGAGTCGACCCTGACAAATTCCTGAGACAATTTATTGGGACGTTCTAGGCCGGGACGCAATTCTCGGCGGCGTATGCGAATGTAGGTCCACCTCCATTTGTCTGTCGACGTTGATACTTTGTTTCACAATGCGCGGCTGCACGCGACTTCGCGTAGAAAACGGGCACGACGTTCAAGATGAATCGCGTACCGTCTCGGGGAAATTACGTGACGGATGAGCGAGCATAATAATGCAACGCGGATGAAAGACGAGGAGCTCTATCAAAATTCAATGCGACGCTTAAACGTCAATTTGCCTTAATGGACGGTGGGCAACGAGCTGACCGGTTATTGTAATAGCGGTCACATTTTTTTTAACGACGGTAAAATTAGGATGATGTAGCAGTGAACAAACACTTCTACCACTCGCCATTACGACTCCGTCAAACATCAAACTGAGATTAATTTGAATGAAAAAGTCAGATTACGAGAAACACATAAGTGTAAAAGTTTTGTAGCTGAAACAAGCGAGAATTCGTGAAATTTATCGACGTCGAAAAAAAAACGATGCAACTGAAACGCGAAACGATACTTGAAAATCACTGCCTCCGTAATGCCGGGCAATTTAACCGCGGGATGAGTAACCTTCCAGCCCAATTATGCTTATCACAGATAAAATACGATTATGGTCACAATTAAATCCTTAAAATCCGCGCGCTGATTACAATATGCATCGCGTAATCGCGAGACCTCGGCGTTTGAATGGATCGTTCGAAGATACAATTGAATCAACGACGGTTTCACATGCGAAGAGAATACGTGATATAAGCGCGCCGCTACGATACCGCGAATGATACGCAGCACACACGCACACGCGCAATTTGATCGCGCACACGCGTCGCGTGATTTACGAAATCACAATCTATTACTGAAATCGCACTTTTATCGTCTTGCGAACTATTGCTTGGCTTAAGTATCGAAAATAATTTTCAGCCATGAGATTTCACGTGCGTGTCCCCGAAGAAGATATAGAAGAAATGAGATAGCAGGTTTTCAACACCCAAATTCAATCGCAAATTTTCTCTCTCAACGATTACACAATCTAACGATGAATTTTCCACTAAACAGATTTCGCTCCAAGGGCCATAAATTCACGGTGGAATTATCTGAAGATGCCTATTAATCTAACAGAAACCCCGGTATCCCATATTAGGATCCTATCTCATAGAGGACTTTCCTCTATGTACAAGGATAATTTCGCGTACTATTTTTGCAAGTATGAATCATTAAATACATGCTAAAAATCTGTAAATGAAATGGCACTAATCAATTAAGCCTCCGCCGTTCGTTCTTTATAATTGCTCGTTAAATCGAACGCTTCTTTGAAATGTAGATATGCTTAATAATAAATTCATAATATATACGAAATAAAAGTCATAATGTGTACGATCCCGCGAACTGATTTCTGTGCAACAACTTCGCTTTCATAAGACTCTCGTATAATTGCACAGACATTATTAATCCAGCGGAATTAAACATCTCAAAGACCTTTCGTCATTGATATAAACTGAATCAGTTAATACAGTATGTTTTTTGTAGGAGGACAGAAAAGAAATCTGTCAATTCGCTCCGATATTCTGCATGCTTATTCACGGCAGGAACCTGCACATCACCGCATCAAGTGGTCATCGCGCAGTACGGACAGTTCGTAGAGAGCGAGAGAAAGAGAGAGAGGAGGCTGAAGAATTACGTTCGAGATACACTCGATTGCACATTAGCCTATTAGTAGCGGAATCGGGGGTAGGGATCGGTGCGATGTCATGAAATTATCATCGAGAACGGGAAGCGAGTGTGGCGTTTCATGTACTCGGAACAACGGCGGGCGGCCACGCCGGTCGCGGAGCAGCGGCGGCGGGCAAAGGCGATTAGGGGGCAGCGAGAAGAGACGTCGTAGCCAAGTCGAACAGCAGTAGCGTTAAGGCAGTCTGAGAGAATGGCTCGCGGCGCAGCACGCTGGGGCATTCTGCTGGGCTCGCTGGCCCTCGTGCTGGCCCTAATCGCGCCCTTCACCGCAGCCCTGTCCAAAAGGGATCTATACCAGTACTCGGGGTCGGGCTCCAACGTCCTCGAGACAGATAGCAATGGGATGCTGCTATCCGCCGAGGCTTCCCTCAAAACGCCCATCGCTTTCTACGACAAAATCTACAACTCAATATTCGTGAGTACCGATAAGTCGAGTGGGCCTAAAATATCGGATACTCGTTTAGCATTCAGCATGACCGCGATAGTTATTCGATCCGCTCAAGTAGAGTTTTCTTATTAAACGCGGATTTACATCGAGCCTGTATTTAAGTAAATTTTCATTTTTTTTATCGATATCACTGATGTTGTAGAAAACAAGTTCTGTTCTCTTTTCGCTAATGAGCACACTAATGAGAATTGTGGAACTGGAACTATAACTCACACTGGGATAAATGTATGATTAATTCTAATTACCTACTCTTAACCAAGGTGTCTGAAGATACCTATACATATAAAATGAAATTGTACATAATGGAAAAATCTCCATCTCAAGCAGAACAAATCAAAGCATGAGAAGAGAGTTTTTCACATGATAATTACGCTATGATCGTAATTATGACATACGAACACCGTTTTTAATTAAAAAATTACACTGTGATGTAATCCTTCTATTATTGCACTCTGTCGTATCAATAATTTAAAGTTTTCTTGCCTTTTAAACAACGTTTTCTACAGACAATGAAAGAGAAAATATTCATAAATTATTCACAATAATTTACGTTAAACTTTAACAGTTTTTAGAGAAATTCTGCTGTTTACCTTGTCGACTATTTGTGACTACGAATGCGTCGGGATCTTATTATTATTAGAAAAGTTATTATTAAACGCGAATCCGCTATTTTCGTATTTACGCCGATCGTCGGCGAAAAACACCAACTCGAGAGAAGAAAAAAAAACGCGAATATTCTTGATAACCCGTTCTGTACTCACACAATATTTTTACAATTATTGAGATATTTACCGTCGAGATGTTGTCAGTGTGATGTAACGTGACAGTCAACAGAGTCCCATCTCAACATCGTAAATACATTTTATCCAGGGTTGGAAAAGTTACTTTATTAAAGTCTAGTTACAGTCACAGTTTTGTCGCTAAAAATGTAACTAGTTACAGTTACTCAAAAAGTAACAACTCGTTACTTTGCAGTTAATTTCTTGCAATAAAAATAAAAATATCAAACCTGCATTTGAATTGTAAAGCGTCGATAAAGGCGTTTATGCGCAAATGCAAGGTCTGATGCGATCTGTGGAGGTTTAAAAAATATATAAAGTAACTGTAAATGTAACAATATTAAATTAGTTACTAGTTAACGAAAAAATGTAACTGAGTTAAGTTACAGTTACAGACAGAGAAAAAGTAACGAAGTTAAATTAGAGTTACGAAAAAAAAGTAACTGTAACTTCGTTACAAGTAACGAGTTACTTCCCAACCTTGATTTTATTCTATTCTTACCTTGTATTGGTGTCTCCTCTTTGTACATGCCCGATACAACCGCTCCTGAAACACAAAATACATACACTTAACAAAAATTTGATACAAAACCATTACACCATAATTTCTTTAGTATTAAATGTTCTAAGCATTTCAACTTTTAACTTGGAATTAAAATGCATCGTCGAAAGTTAAAATCGACTGGAAGACAACATTTTGTCACCGGTTTGTGCCGCGTTATATTATCTCTAATTTCAATAATAAGAAATTCCCTGATTGGGACAAATTTGCTCCGAAAACAAAACTACTTCGAGTTCATTAAATTCGTTAACAAAAGCGATAACGGCGACGTGACCTATGCCGTGCCCTATCAACCCTATCTCTTTAATGGTGACAAAAAGTTGGAATTTCTCCGCGTTGCAAGATTAGGAAAACTTAGCTCAGTGACGAACTTCAATTTATGGTTAGAAAAAGTTTCGAGACGGCGAGACGAGCGGCTAGGCGGCGGCGCGTAATTCCTCGGTTAATATCAATTTGCCGCGCGGTAGACAACGACGAAGCCGTGCGCGCATTCGGTCATTCTCTCAATTCGGCTCGCGGCCTAATCCAGCCGACATCTTCTGGCATGACACGAATTCATTGCGCTCGCGATGACGAACAAACGACTCTCTGGGCGGCACAATCGCGCTTAATTGCGGCGGACGCGCCGCGCCGCTCGTCGCGTACAATTTACGAGGGTCCGTTAATTCGTATGAATGAACGAGCGAGAGCGGCGCGAACCGGAAGACGATGCGACGCGCATCCAGAGTCCGAGGCGCGCGATAAGATTCCGGTGGTAGTGTTTACGCACCGAAAGTGTCACCGTAAACGGAAGCGTGGCACCTCGAGGAAGTGCACGTCGTAGGGACACGAGAGCACGACCGCAGCCATCCCTCTGCGGTTCGAATTACCTTGAAACGTGTTGCGAAGATACTCAAAACAAGAGACACATATATTTATTTCCTCGTTTAAATAATTCCACGATCTCAGATTGAGAAATTGTGACAGCTTCTCAGATAATCTATTTTTCGTATCGCTTCTATTTCTTTTGTCGCTGTGATTTTCGCTGAAAAACCACATAAGAGGAACTTTAAATCAATTTTATCAAGTTAAAAACATTTCTTCTATGACACATTCCTATTTCGTAAAACGTTCACTCACGAGTAAATTTGTATACTGAAATAGCTTCTGTAATCTCTCTTATTTCAAGTTACTCTACGTCCAAAGTCGTTAAAAATCGTAGAGAGACAATTTCGGCTTTGTTATGTAGTCACGAGAACATTTAAGTTTCAGTTTACTCTTGACTCATCACTGGTGCAACGATTAGACAAACGCAGAAACCAGCGGCGATTAAGAAAAGTCCGCAGGACACCGCATGATCTCATTTTTCCGCGAATCGCCGTACTACCGTAGAGGTAACAGCATGAATGAACGTTAATTATGTACGGCTAGTCGCGTGCAGATTAATGCGAAGGATTCATCTCTCCAAAATGATTTATTGCGAATCAAGGCGCATGAGCTCATACATGGAAGCGTTTACGCCTCCACAGAAAGCAAACTCGTATCATCAACATTTTCTTAAACGTTTTCCTCTAACTAAAACTGCAACCTTGATTAACTCTGATTAATCTACGTACTAAAGAAGATATTACACGCTGAAAATGTAAATATTACGTAAATACCAAGAAATATGATCATTTACTATGAATTAAAAATCATAGTAATTCTCCCAGCTTGTGGCAAATTATATAATAAAAATATTATTTATTTATGCAATTTAACGATGCTTTCCATTATTAAACGAGGCTGTACGCGACTGGGGCCATCGAGTACCGATACTGAAATTCATTTTCAAATTGGTGTGACTTTCGCAGCCGCCGTTACCAAAATACAATATTGGGACCATGATCCGCCGTGATCCGCTCCATTCATCGAAGTTCGTCAATAATTCAAGCGTCCGGAATCATGGTGGCGTTATTGATGACGCGCGTACGTGCGCTTCGCTTAGGGATGCGCGTCGAGTCAAATCACGCGCAGAAACTCGGCCGGCCAGTCAGCCGGACGAGCTTAAAGTATAATGACGAATAATTGTGGGAGACTAGGCGGATTAAGAGCCCAGAATGGGAGATTCGATTTTGCAGGTATTGGAATAATACGTGCACGGTAATCGTATATCCTTTTATGCCGGTGCAATGCGCGTGCATCAGGCGTAGCGCGGCATTGTACAGCTACAACCTACACCTTTTGCGCGGCAAAGAGCGAGCGAAATATAAAAACCCTCCGTAAATTCAAAAAGTTCACCAACCCCATTTTTCAATATAATAAATTGTGAAATAAATATACATACGGAAAAGGAATTTTTTATTACAACTTTCACATAACACTTCATTTAAATATTACTTATATTTTAAAATATAATTATTTTAAAAAGGTTCGTAGTTTGTGTTTATTTAACGCAGCCTCAAAGAAATGTATGATGTAATGATAATATATCTGTTTAATATATTCACCATCAAGAGTATTTTTTAATTTTCTGTTCATGTTTTTTTAAATATAAAATTAGATTATTCTACGTTAAAAGGAAGTAGTCGACAATGAAGTAGTTAAATTTATGCTATCGAATCGCACAAAAATATATGCATTTATTGGATTGTTTCATAGCGTTTCATTGACGACACGTAAATGATAAATGCAGTGATTACTGTCAAAAGTGTACAGTAAAGAAAAATACAAAAATAATAACAGTTAATATGTAATTAATATATGGTTTCTAATAACTGATATTAATTGTAAAATAAGATTATATAAAGTTTAACCATCTCCCAATTCTACCAGTGCAAATAAAT
Source organism: Vollenhovia emeryi (assembly GCF_000949405.1). Classification (NCBI taxonomy): domain Eukaryota; kingdom Metazoa; phylum Arthropoda; class Insecta; order Hymenoptera; family Formicidae; genus Vollenhovia; species Vollenhovia emeryi. The sequence goes on along the minus strand of NW_011967237.1, from coordinate 2,767,483 downwards.
GCACGTGTACGCTCAAGTGTTGAAACTACAGAAATCGTGAAATTGCGATATGTACGCGGAAAGAAACCTGTAGTTGCCGTAGCTAAAAACTACATTTCAGTTGTAAAATATGGACAGCTAATATTTAGTTGTGATAGCTAAATATTGTGCTATCTATTGTATTAGGTGCGAAAATAAATTTCTATAGCAAACCGTTTGCTGTGCTATAGAAATTTATAGTTATGGCTGCAAAATATTTTGAGCAAACCATGATGAGCTACGGTAGCGGAAATTTTGTTTTCAGCGTAAACACATCGTGATATGAAAATTTTGACAAAGTTAATCTTGACGACTTTTCACATTAATTAAGTTTCACGAAGAAAATTCAAAGTAACGCGATTTTTGTATACAAAAAAGCCGCGTGCCTCGCCGTAAAAGGACACGTTCCGCAAAAGCTCGCCGATTCCCAGTAAGAATATCACGCTAAAAATACATCTTACGGCATTCTCTACCTTTGTGTACTAAGTTCGTAAAATTCAGTGGAAAACTTTGTAGCTCTTCCTGTGCTCAATTAAGCATTCGCATCAAGATAGAGAGTAATACGACAGCCAACTTACGGTGCTATACACTTAGCCTTGGCGTTTTCCCACATTAGTTAGCGGAGACTTAGTGGGAAGAATTGCGAAATTCCGCTCGCGATTCTTCTAGATCGGTCCTGTCGTCGACTTCGTCATCGCCGACGAAGTTCAATTAGACTTGACACGAAATTCTCAATTAATTTCATTACAGCTTCTTCCGTTTCTTCGAGTTACCTTTCCGTACTTCCGGTTGCGACACATCTAACCTTGAAATCATCCACGGGGATGCAAATTCATTGTTTGCAATTACGGGAAGATAAATAATTGCTGTTACGCTCTTTCTTGCAAATGTATTTTGGCTTCCGCTCGTCCTTCTCGATTTATCGCGCTCGTTTCGCTAAGCAGGCAAACATCGTCGTAGGCGTGCAATTTGTTAGAAATGCCGAAGAAATAAGCGCGCACGCCATGTAAAACTAGATAAATGTAACTCAAGTATGCGGAGAGACTTTCGCATGCGAAGGCGGACGGGAATGAACTAATGGACAAAAATTTTACTTCCTGCGTTACAGGAGAAATTACACATTTAAAATGTTCGAAGCTTTTAGTCAATTTAGTCGCAAGTAATTAAAAATAGCGTAAAATAAATAACAATCGATATCATGTTATTCTGTGCAAAAGTGCTAAATATTTATCTCATAAATTAAGATGAAAAGTGAAGAGACATCTTCAAAGAGAAATTGTTTCCCTCGGTTATAGTTCGTGCAGTAAATCTGTTTGTCATGCACACGCACTTTGAAATAGAGATTCAGACAATTTAGCGGTAATAAGGCAAACTGTGTAAGCGCTTTCTTAAAATCATCGTAAAAAAACAGTGCCTCAAGTATACATAAAGCTAATAATTTCTTACAACTTGCGCATCATTGATACCAATTAAAATTATGCAAAATACAATACTTATAGTTAGCCCCTGAAGAGGATTTGTGCATTACGTGACACAGAACTGACACCAACGTTTGAACAAATGTTTCCCCGGCCGATTCTCGTGCCATTATTATGCGGACCCAGGTCAGTGACAAATCGCGGTTGACACAGATGTATATCGCGACGTGTCCGCGAACGAAGGCACAACGGTCTACTTAGAGGACCTTCCTACACGACAATCATCTCCATTTCGTCGGTTATCGCCGACGATTCGTAGTCATCAAAATGATTGCGGCCGATTGCGCGATTGCGTTAGCGCGTGCGGCATGCGTTACCGAAACCGCCGTCTCTCCTACTGCCGTCTCATTGACTCGCGGCTGCCACCGCGTTATGACGATTGCACATGCACCACGAGTTTACCCCGGGTAATACCGAGATCCCTGCGATTAACATACGAATTCGACCCTACCGCATGAACAAGATGCTCAATAACACTTACGTATTATTGTCATGTACCATGAAAGTTCATTACGGACTGTTACGAAACGAATTGCAGATAATAGAAACATTTTCTACGTTGCACCAGAAAATATAACAACTTAGCGTGACGCATTTTTCACAAATAATATGGAAATTGTCATCCTGAATCCATAATTTTAACTCTCCAATGGCAGATTCTTTAGGAACTGTAGAATTCTTCTTATTTTATTGTGAGTTAAGTCTTGAAATTGTTACTTTATACTTAACAACATTATAATAAACAAATATGTGTATAGGTAATATTTAATTAAATATGTACACGGAGAGAATTTTCTCTTAAAGTTTACCCTGAAAATCGTGTAATCGTGGGACAACAAGACATTTTGAAGAGCTTTATGAAAGTTTACCATACATTTTACTAGTATACCAAGTGTAATTACTAATTAAATGTATGGTAAAATTGTAGAAAACTCATAAAATTCTTTGAAATGCCGTGTTGTCCCACGATTACAATATTTTCAGGATAAATTTTAAAAGAAAATTCTCTCCGTGAGACTGTACATACTGATAAAAATAAAAACATTCAATTCAATACTCGTAAAAGATAAGCAGCTCCGAAAAAAGTGAAATGTGACTTAAAATGTAAACTGTTAAACTGAGTCATTAAGGTAAATCATTGCAGTCTAAGTTAATTTGGTTTGTTCATTACCTGAGCTGAAGCTTACATCGCGATAAATATGTATGCGCGCAACATATCCCAGAATCGATTGCGATATAATTTTCGACAGAAAAAAACCGATCGTCGAGTAATTTCTCTCGAAAGTTACGCCTCGAATATTGAAATATTCGTCGATACGAGAGTCGATCTCAAATTATTTCCACTCCTGCACTAGACTTGTCAAGCATTAAAACGTTATCGCCGATATCTGGAAGAGAGTTGGCAGCTAGCATGGTTTCATTCTATTACTTCCAGGCGGTGCTATCTATTTTCACCGTTTTACCGCTATTACATGTGTGTACGTGTGTGTCATCAACTCGGCTCTAACCTACGACCTCGGTGATAGCCTCGACAATGATAGCGCGTCGAACTTTCCCACTAGCTGACTTACGCGAATGTCAAAACGTCCGAGCACATAAACGAGCTTCGGCGAGACTATCAATACTGGCTTGACATTCTCAGGGATCGATTATCGGACGCCTCGATGACCGATACTGATTCTCGGTCTATAAACTCTCGTACGTATAACGGGACAAATAATATCAATTGGATATCGAAGATAGGAGGATTTCTGCTTGTTTCAGCTAAATTGCCATTATACTGCCACAGAAAACGAACGTATTCCAATAAAATCGTACGAGAAAAAAATTAATAAGTCTAATAAATTCACCGCAAAAGCAAAAAATGTTGAATTCATTTAAATATACGTGTACGTATTAAACAATTTTAGTTAATATAGCTGCGTTATTATAAATCTAATTGATTCAATGCCGAGGGGAAAACCGCTGAGGGCATTGTGGTGTACAGATTTGCGGCATTGCGAGGCATTTTTTGGGCATTAGGCCTTGCTGGGGCATTATAAAGATAAAATACAATTAAACAAGATAAATAAGATAAAATAAGATAATGTAATTCCCACTGGGCATTAGTGGGCATTGGTGTACAAGATTTTGGTCAGCGGTTTCCCCCTCGTTCAATACTCTCTTTTAATTTCAATATATGCAAAGTTTTCATTAAAAAAATGCTCTACAATAGTAGTAAAATATAATCACAGTGTCCGATTCATCCTTTTAATACAAATTAAGTGAATTATTCAACAAAATTATGAAATACGTCTAATACTAGAACAGTGTCACAATAGAGATTATTACTTTGTCGCCCTAATTCGTGTCAATTTACTTGAACCGGGTCGCTCGTTAACGATATGCGACTTGAGCGCTAAATTTGATGCGGCGCCCATAATATTAACCTCACGTGAAAACAATATAGGTCATTTGGGTACATCGGATGTTCCAACTTTGGCTTTGAGTGGCGCATAAAAATTAACGTCGATGAATAAGAACGTGGGAGCGAAATACGAATCCGGACCAAACGAGCGTCGAAAAATTATTCGTCATATTTATTTAAAAAAAATAAATCACTTTTGCCCTTCAAACAGTGTTAAAACACTTGTATGCCTTTTAAAAAAACACGAGTGATATTTTCTTTGCCAGTGATTAAATAACAGAACGAGTAATATTATTCGACCATAACTGGCAGAAATTTTATTGCGAAAAATGTTACCTCAGCCAGGGTTTGAACCTGGACCTCCCTACAATCTAGGCGTCTCTGAGAATGATATCACTTGTTCTTTTAAAAAAATGTTATTGTTCAAATTTAAAATTATTTTCCTTTCGACAAATAACTTATTTTGTAAAAAGAATCGCGACATAGTACGTAATTAAGATATAAAGCATTTTAGGCCCTCATTAAGGACAGTAGCATAATATATCACTTCCTTAATTTCAAAATTAGGTGACATTAAACCGGTAAGAGCGAACAGTGTGAGAACCGTACCAATCATTTCCTCCCAGCGCAATATTTTGAGCGGTTGCACAATTCTTTCCGGGGGAGGGGATTAATTTTGTCTCCTTAATGACAAGAGTTTTTATTCTTATAAAACGACCCGAAAACGCGTCGCATCGCGCACGTTTGCCGCACTTCATTTTAGCCGATTGACAAAACAAGTCCAGCAGCCCCGGCCGACGGTGACACGACCAAATTTCTTTCTTTCGACCATTTATAGCTATACTCACTGTCATAATTAAAGAATGAAAATGTAATTACAGCGTTACAATGTTTTCGGAAGATGCATTGACCGTCGAAGTTCCTGACATCTTTCTCTCGCTCCTGATCTTCTTGAAATTTCTTAAAAACAATTATTAAAATCCCCTAGACGTATTCCGCCGTTCTCGCCGCTGGTTCCTTTGCAGGGCATTCTCTCGATGAGATCACCGCGATTCCTTGGCGAGCTTACGCGAACGCGACACCGTCCTCGCGCCGGCGTTATAACGAGCGTGCGTCGCTGGGTGAATGACTCTTCGACGACAGGCGCTCGCTCATTAACGTGCATGCGTGTCTATTGCGAGACTCGCGGAGACTGACGACGTGGGGCAAGTCCCCCTCCTAACAACGTCATTGTCGGATTTCACTGGCAGCACGTGCCGACGATTTACCTGCTGACCCGCTCACGCCGGTCGACCTTCCGCCGTGCGCGCCTCACCGAACGGAATTTGATTTACCGTCACGTTCCAGTCGTACGCGAGAGCATCTCTCAGCGGTGGAATTAACGTTATAAGATCCGCGACCGAATCAATACGCTCCACGATCGAAATTTGCATTGCGGAGAAATAAATTGCATTTTTCGAGTGGTTAAACGTACCTTCTTAGAGGTAATTAGTGAAAGAGCTAATATTAAATAGAACGATTGCCACAGTATCGGTTAAGCGTTGAAATATTAATAGTTAGACAATGGAGTTAAAGTAGGGCTCTCATTAAAACTAAACAACACACAAGAATGGCCAATGCGAGTCTAAGGCAAGATACAGATAGCCTATACTTATTAAAATGTGAATTCATATACCGTTTCTTTCAACATTTGTCCTGCGCGCCGGTTTCTTTTCGGACAAAACGCAGTTTTCTTACGGGTGTAGTTATTATCGTCAACAAATTTACATATTCAAATCGATTTGTAATTATATTTAAAATGCTACCATTTTAGCATTTCTTTAGATGCTACATTAATAGTTAGATTCTAATAATGCGACAAATGTCAGCTAAATTCTGACAAGCTTTACATGCGTTAATACAATTGTAAATAAATGCTGACCGGCCCTCGTCCTCATCTCAATGTCTTAAAAAATCTGAAATAATATGGAATCTGAGCATTTCATTATGCCTGTATCATAAGTATAATAAATGGAATCTTTTATGAATAGTTGTACATATATTCCAAACTGTTATTTAAACACAAAATTAAAACCAAGTGCAACCACAACAGATCGGCTAAAAAGATATCAAAGCTGGAAAATCGGTTTCCTCAATTTCAGGTAAATGGAAATGGCGTTCTCTCATTCGCTAGGGCCATGCAGAGGTTTTTCAACATTGCATTCCCTCTTGATGACCCAGTCATCTCGCCCCTTTATACGCACGTCGACACGAGAGCTTCCGGAAAGATTTACTGGAGCGAAATCGATTCTCCCGATGTTCTCGCCAGAGCCGGAGGATTAGTTCGAAGCGCCTTTAAGGACGCCAATAACTTTGTGCCTACGCACGTCTTTTTGGCCACTTGGATGGACGTTGGTTATTACAATGAGCGAAATGATAAGGCAAGCTATTTACTATTGTCATTGCGTGCTTTTGACTTTCTCGTCAAAACGAATCTTCATCTTGTATAATTGAAATAGCAAAGAAATTTTGGTATATCTATTAAGGTTGTATTTAAATTAAACGTTTCACTCTATTGAGGGAAAATGAAAAGATATGCATACGTAATGAACTTTTTTGAGAACATGAATAACATCCACCGAGTCGTCTTTCAGATGAATACTTATCAAGTCGCTATATCATCCAACGGTACGCATTCCTTTGTTGAACTACTGTACCCGGAAAATGGTATACAGTGGATTCAGGGTGAATCGCATCCCAACGGTCTCCCAGATGCCAAGGCACAAGCAGGATTCATGAGCGAGGGCAAAATGTATACCCTGAGGGGCTCGGGCACGGACCAAATTCAGAATGTCGACAAGTGAGTAATGGGGAGAGCAGAGGCGCCGGCTGTATTCAAGTGCGACGTATTCATGGACCCTTTGTAATTGTTTTTAGGTGGTCGAATGTAAATAGGCCTGGCCAGTGGCTGTTTCAAATCGGCCCCATCGATGAAGGCGAAAGTATAAAGACTCCCGATGATATTGAAGGTAACGAGTGCATAATAAAAACCCACCGAAATATGTTCGTTAAATATGAGGACCTTTTAAATTTGCGACGCCAAGCAAAAGTAGAAAAAATCTTACAATCTTGTTAGACTAATCTCGTTGAAGGTTTTTATCGTTTTGTACATTTGGAACGTGGCATATATGAATGGCAGTAATAAAATTGCAAAACCGAATGTTATCCCAGATATTATCTTTACGATGTTGATCGAATTAAGCAATATACCCTGTTAGACACGATGACTGTGCATCAAGCGGCCAGCTGCAGGACCGGCGCCACCACTTGCCACAGTAAAGCGACCTGCAATGATTACGAGATCGGATTCTGCTGCAGTTGCAAGCAGGGCTATTTCGGCAACGGGAAATCCTGCCAGCCAAACGGTAAGCTATTTATCAACGGCGTTTGTCGAAATCTCGTGTGCTTGTTGCGAGATAAGCTCAAGCTAATGGCATGCAAACGCGGCCTTTGAAGTGTTCTCGAAACGGGATAAAGAAGAGATCTTTCAGCGTTTCCCCTCTAAACTCCCTACGACGCTTCACCTAACGCGGACAAAGGTACGCAGAAGTCGTCGTAGGGCAAATAGATGCAACGCAGTAAGTAGCTGCGTTTACTCGCGCTCTCCGGTCTATTCATAGTTTACGAGACTGGTTCTTACGACTTCCACGGTAACATCATATAGACGGCAATACCGTGAATACCATGAAATGGGTCGCGTGACTCTTTGATGGCCATGTCTTTGGCAGAGTCGCAGCCAATAATTTTTTTTAATCGTAAAAAAGATGTGACGATTTCTTAAGAAGTGCAAAAATATATTTCCTTCAATCAGGCTGGAAGAATCCAGGGGGCGGAAAGAACCATGGTAAATTCCAGTTTTTACCGTCCCGGACTTTATCCAATGGAATAAATTGGTGAAAATTATAAAAATAACTAATACTTAATTTAAATATATTTATATAAATATTAGTCATTTTTATAGTCTTTATGAAAAAAGATGTTTGTTTTAAATACTAAATCATAGATATTAATCACTACTTAAAAATGGAACTAATATAATAAGTTTTTAATTAAAAAAAATTGTTTCATTGAAATTAATACATATTGTTAAAACGAGAACTTCGGAGATACGAAATTTGATAATAATTTTTAGTTTATGCGGGAAACAATACTTTTTTGCAGTGCTTTCTAAAAGTTTTCTACTTATCTTATCGTTTTTAATAGACAAGACCAGTTTTTGCAGGTTTTTTTTCCGGAAAATACCGGTTTTTACCCAAGTTTTTACCACTGGCATGGACTTTATCCAAAAAATGTGAAATTTTGCCAACCCTGTCTTGAATATTATTTTATAACTGAACGATTATGAAAAAAAAATATGAATGGATAGTGCACTGTACTTCGGACAGAAAAGTTTTGCGTATACGGAAAACTAATTAACAGCATAATTAAAGCAGCTTATTAAGACAGAGAGACCTCTGGCAATTGTAATAAAGGCACAAAAATATTATGAGACTTTTTCTGAAGGATTTAATTTTTAGACGTGCCTCTTCGAGTTATTGGCCGAATATCTGGCAAGTTAAATGGTATCGAGTTTCCCTCGAGAGATCTTCAATGCTACGTACAAACGAAGGATGGACGAACGTACACCGCCTTATCACGAGTACCTGAAGAGATCGGTGCTAGTTTTCAACTTTTAGGCAATTTGGGTAGCGTGATTGGTTGGCTATTCGCTAAACCTATTAGCGACACAGAGAACGGATACGAGCTCACAGGCAAGACACTCGTTACATTAAGATTATAGTTTCCAAAATAGACTTTGTCCAAACATAACATCTCATCTCGTATTTCTATCTTTTCATTTTGTTCAACATCTCTAGCCTACGTTTTCTAAATTAAGTTAATAATTCGTAGGAAACTACATATCATATTGATACGTTTGAAGATTGTCTGTGTGTGTACACTGGTGCATTTATATTTTCCATTTTACTAATGAGTTTGAAGAAGTCAAAGTGCTATATAACAGAGTTGCCGAAGGAAAGCAGGTTTACAATCACGCAGGTATTCATACGAGCGTGTTTCACGGGCACAGGCGGCTTATTCAACCACACGGCGGAGCTGAACTTCCCGTCGAGCGGCGACAAAGTGACGATACGCAGCAATTACCTTGGATTGGACGTCTTCGGTCAGCTGAAAATGGAAGCGGACATCACGGGGACGGTGCCGTTCCTGGAGAGAGACACCAGGGTGGACTACGGCGATTACGACGAACTCTACACCCGTGCCCAGCCGGGAGTGATCCGTTCCCAAAGCGAGCGCACCTGCAAACTTCTGCGCGGCGGCGGGGACGAGCGGGAGATAAACTTCAAGCTGGATCAGATAATCAGTTACCAGGAGTGCCCGTACGCTATCTTCGATCCCGACGACGACACGTCCAGGCTAAAGTTTTTCAGGGGTGTCACCGCTTACGAGGGCACCGAGGGCATCATTCGATTCGCCGTCAACACCAAGATAGCGCCCCTCGAGGAGGAGGATCCGTGTATTCAAGGACGACAGACTTGCGGCGACCATAGCTCCTGCGTGGTCGATGGCGACAGCTTCAAATGTGTATGTAACGCAGGGTGGGTATCTCTACTGTCCATTTTTTATTTTATTAAGTTTTATAAAATTGACGTGCCTAAAGTGTGCGTTCCTTTGTGTACGCATACACTCGACAAGGTCTTTTTTCGGATATATGTAAATGTCTTCATGAAAATGCGAACACATCATGGCGTCAATGCGTCAAATAATGATTCTTCGTTTGTACATAATTAACGATATTTATTATATTGCTCGATATATGGGAAGGTATCAGTATCTGTACGAGGAAGACGGCAGTGCGATTTGCGTGGACGTGAACGAATGCACAGCCGGTAATCACATGTGTTCCCCAGACGCTCAATGCATTAATCAGGAAGGCAGCCACACGTGCCAATGTAGAGCTGGTTTTACGGGGGACGGTCGTGTTTGCGAAAGTAAGAGTGCACTTTTATTTGTTTTATAATAAATTGTCCTAGATCTCAAAACTACTGTTACCGTACTGCGATAACTCGTGAAGTCGATCAAATTCTTACTGCTGATAGCAGCGAAAATCATCTTAACGTCTGATAATATTTTTGACCAAGTACGTCCTTTAAATTGACTGATTTTTAACTTCAAATATATTTAAAAGTAAATAATAAATAAAAACATACTGATATATCATTAGACATTCAGTTAAATTAATATTTCCCAATCTCGTCAGCCACTCACTTATCAACATTATTTAACTCTGTATCGATATAATATCCGTGTTACAGGAGTACCGTCTTGCGAAGATACTCGCTGTGGAAATTTTGAGCAGTGTGTAATGATCGGAAGTGCACCCACGTGCATCTGCATGCCTGGTTTCGAGGAAACGGGCCAGGGATGTTATCCCTCGCAGCATGGTAAAGCATTTCCCGTACAAGTTGCAAAAATATATTATTTTCTCACTGATAAGCGCGGCAACTCTACTTTTACAGCACCTTGTAACGAGGAGGATAACTGTTCTCAATATGGACTCTGCAGCTTCGACGGAAATAGAAAGAAACACGTGTGCGTTTGCATGCCTGGTTACGTCGGTGAGTGAAGAAGTTCAAAAGAATTTTTTGCCTACTGCTGATAATTCATCAAAACAAATATACGTAATTTATATAAATTTACAGAACTAAATTTATATCAATTTAAAAAAATTCAATTTATAATGGCATGTGATTCAGAGAACGGATTAAAAAAAAAACCGTTTATTTCATCACGAGTTATTTGTCTTGTCCATGTGGGGAGTCTCCGATAATGTAATTCATAAGAGACATTATTCTTTCCATTTAATCGCTTTTGTCTCTGACAAAAGTCCGGTCGTGTAAATTTCCATATTTTAATATGAGTTTTGTAACAATCCGAAAACGGAGTGATTAAACTGAATGGGCGCGAAGTATGACTCGACCACTATTCGTCGCGACGATTGTCACTTTAAACGCACGTGACCATATTGCAATTTGCAAAGTGTTTTCTGCCTGTTATTCACATATGCGATTATTTACAGGCGATGGGTACACGTGTTACTCCGAATCCGATGTCACCACAACAGACGAACCGCCGCAACCGCAGTGCGTGGTTGGAGTGTGTTGGTGTCCGAATGGCTGGGAATTCCGTAACCATGCCTGCGTGAGGCAAGAGGGAGAATATACGACAGTTGACTATCGAGACTGTAAGTTGCATGAGAAATAAAAATTCCGTGATTGGCTTCTCGCACGATTTTTCGCAAAACGTGAAAATTTTGAGCTCGGATAAAATCGACCTACTCTTTTGCCCGCTATTCGAATATGTGCATCATAATTATTGTGCATATGGCATGTATTAAGGGAGTTATTCCTAAACACCGGTACTTTAATTGCACAACAATGATTAATTGAGTATCAGTAGTATATACTTTCTGCCAATGGTATACCAAGAAGATCCTTGGAGAAAATTGTACACGGAGAGAATTTTCTCTTAAAATTTACCCTGAAAATTATGTAATCGTGGAACAACATGGCATTTTGAGAAACTGTATGAGAGTTTTTTGAAATTTTACCATACATTTTACTAGTAATTATGCTTAGTATACATTTTACTAGTAAAATGTATGGTAAAATTTTAAAAAACTCTCATAAAGCTGTTCAAAATGCCATGTTGTTCCACGATTACTGGATTTTCAGGGTAAATTTTAAGGGAAAATTCTCTCCGTGTAGACATCGAACATTAGACGTGCTTCGGATACGCAAGAAAAACGTCCTATATAGCAAACAAAAGAGTAACATGTTATATTAATACACTACGTTTTAAGCTATTAATTACATACAGTTATACAGTTGCGCACATATTAAATGAGCAATTTATAATGAAAATTGCTAGAAAAACGGAAACAGATACCAACAAAGTAGCACTGAATCCCTACGTGTATTAAAATGATTATGTTAATTTAAACAGCCTGACGTTGCGGTATTCGTGTTATCTGGCAAACATTTGTGCGTTAGAACATCACATCTGGCGCATTTTTCCCCGAGGATCATTTAGAAGTGAAAACTGAAATACAGTTGAGAATTAAAACAATGTACAAATGAAGCGCACGGCGGATAAGTGCATGCAAATGAATTAACATGAATAACTTGAAACCCCGCGATGCGAAGATCAATATTTAATAATGTGCGAAACGATCGTTAATAGTATGCGACGAACATCGTTCGTCGATGCATCATGCGTTTTAGTATCGGCACATCCGCTCCCGGGATGCTTCGACGACGTCTGCATATGTCCCTTGGGATACGATTACGACCATTTGGAACGAATTTGCGTTCCGCTGCCAGGATACCGACACGACACGAAGGGTCCATCAGGATCTAACTGTACGACGGCACTCAGTGCTTGGCTTTAAGTTATTTATGTTCATTAATGAGCACTAAGTCGCTTTGCATGTCGTTCTCTTTAACGTGCTTATGACGTCGGGCGTGAGGCGCTTTTTCATACAATTGTTTCAATTTTATCAGTGCGCGATACAACTCTTGCCTAACCGTGTAATTAATAAAAACGCTTGCGGGCTCGCACGTTCAAGCATGCGGAAGCTGAAAATAATTAATGTTTTTTATAACAATACTCTGCTGACAGTTTAATTTTAGCTACTGTGTCATGTGATGAAATCGGTTAACGAAGCACTCGTTTATCGGAGCCCGATATAAGCAGACACAAATTCGCATAAGCAAACTTACATACACCAATTTTTTCGTCGTGCAGTGCGAACAAGAGAAACAAGTTCTTTCTGTAAATAAGTGTACTCGAAGTTTTGCCATCTTCCAACTCCTTAAACTCACTTTCAGAAACTTGTGATGCGCAACCTTTTAGTGAATAGCGAGATGGAAGATTACCTCGGGAAATTGAGAAATGTGTCTATACTGCATGTAATACTCTTGGGAAGGAACTGCAAAATCGTCTTCGCAAACGTGATTGAAATATTTTAATTTCATTAAACGGTTAATATTTATGTTATAAATAATGCAGGAATATTCCGCCTTGGACTCTTTACATATAAATGAATAATTTGATTTCAAGACGGGGATGCTTATCTCGCTCGGAAAATATTTTCCATATTTTCATTCGAGACGCGAGATGCTTCAAGCTGCACATCAAAATAGATATCGATACCTTTTCTGTTAGTGATAAACTAATGCATCAACTTCAGAATTTTCCGAACAATATTTTCTTTCGAAACTTTCATTTCACGCTACGCTCACGATATCGATTCCTCGCCAAACGAAATAAATATAAGAGTCCGATATGTCTGTTAATATTTCGAGGTTTCAGGGTAACATAATTAACGGCACAATTACTCAGCAATTAGGTTAACAACGTGTTCACTTATTGAACATCAGTGCACGTTCATAAAATTGCGATTCAACTTTCTTCGTCTCGCTGTCGGGACAGCCAGCTAGCATCGTCGCTTGCTATGCAATGTATCATAATCGCGCACATGCTTGTGTCCAGTATCTTGCAACGTGGTGAACAGGTGTCACCCCTACGCCCAATGTATCTACGTGACGAGTACCGGCGATTACGAGTGCCGCTGCAATCCAGGATACGAGGGCGACGGTATGGAATGCACTAAGACAGGTACGAAATGCATCTTGCGTTTATTTAGCGATTAATTAAAAATATATATATTGGAGAGCGCACATTAAACGTTCCGCGTATCATTTCGTTCGAAATTGTTTTTGTACACGGAGCTCGTGAAATAAATTTTTTACGCGTGCAAAAAAAAACATTCGTTAAATCGCACACGCGTTTTCGCCTCGGTGCACAAACTGTCGAAAAAATTATTTATTTTTCGAAATAACCGCTGGCCGTTTGTTAATATTTAGTTTCATGATCTTTCGTACACAATTGGCAACAAAATAATTACTCGGTAACTGATTCGTGTTTTCTCATTGAACATCAGCTCATAAAATTCCGCGATTTTATTCAATTTTTTGATTTCGTTATCGGGGCAGCCATCGTTGCCAATTTACAATGCTAATGTATCAGAGCTGTGCTTTCCCCAATACTCTTGCGACTAACAATTCCATTTTCCTAAGGAAAAAGCCTAAATCGTGTGAACAGGGTGAAGGTACGTTAATAATAATAATACAACGACACAACTCTTCTCCTTCGTACAGAAGTATCCTGCTTGGACGTGGATATCTGTGACCTGAACGCGTCCTGCCAGTACGAGGAACCGACGGCAAGATGCGTCTGCAATCCAGGATACGTGGGCGACGGGACAACGTGCAGCCGCATCGGTGCTTTCACTATTCATACCTTTTTTTATTTTTTCTTTCGCGCTCATTTCGCGCCATTGCGCACGTCGCACGACGCATCTCGGAATGTCAACGCGATTTCTTTCTCTCGATCGGCGATCCATGCCATCGCGCATACATATTGCCTCCTTTGCATTCCGCATTACCATGCAAATCGAGAAATTGACGATCACGATCGAACCGCCAAGTTCAACTAGTAACTATTTCAAAGCGAGAATAGAATTTGCCTTTTGTATATATCGCGCTGTAATCCGCATGACGCGAATCGATGCGAAACGACGCGCCGACTGACATTCCCCGTTGGCTTCCTTGCGTTTTAGACGAGTGCAACGACAACTCCGAATGCGAGAAGAACGAACAGTGCACCTACCACCCCATGAGCTCGCGCTACGAATGCACCTGCAAACCCGGATTCAGCATGGACGTGGACGATCGATGCGTGCCGTCCGATTGCTCGACGAATCTTTCTCAGTGCCACGTGAACGCGCAATGTGTGCCGTCCGACGACGGCGGTTACAAATGCGTCTGCATAAGCGGCTATCACGGCGATGGTATGCGCCAGTGTGTGGAGGACCATATCGGCTGTAACGTTTTGAATAACTGCGGCCGAAATGCAGTTTGCGGGTACAATCAGACGTCCGCGAATTTCGCGTGCGTTTGCCAACCGGTGCGTACAGACGAATATCATCACATAAGATAATCGAGTTTGTTGCTAAGTGTATAACGTGCATTCGTACGTGCTATATTATGCCGTGTGTGAACGCCGTTGCACACTACGTATTATAAACAGAGATGGGCGAGCTTACTATTTCAAATTTTCTATTTTTTAAGTCTGGCGTGCACGAGTATTCATACGAATGTCTATTAAGCTGCCACAGCCACTTCAGCCCAATCGGATAAAATTTACACAGAAATTTAGTGCTCTTTTGTTGCTCATTTGTTGCTCAATTCCCGACTTTGTTGCTCGAGCCGACTCGGAGAAAATAGTGGTTGTGCTAACTTTAAATCTAAATTTCGTCTTCAATCGAAATATCTCATTAAGTCACAGTTTTAAGGTGTTGTGCTTGTGTAGGAGAGCTAGGGGTGGTTTTCGAGGGTTAGGGGTGGAGCAACAAAGTCCAGAGTACAGTAAACTAATTAGCAACAAATTCGCTCTAAAGAAATATCTTGTATTTATATTTTTCATCTTTTTTTATGTGCGTGCTAACTTCAATCTAAAGTTAGCACAACCACTATTTTCTCCGAATCGATTGGAGCAACAAAATCGGGAATTGAGCAACAAATTAGCAACAAAAGAGCACTAAATTTCTATGTAAGTTTTATTCGATTGTGCCGAAGTGGCTGTGCCAGCTTAATAGACGTTTCATACGAAAGCAAACATACACTAATTCTCTGAAGTTCTGTAATTTAAAAGGGATAAAAATGTTAACTAGTTTTATATACTTTTTTGGGCAATGCACTCTCTTAAGGTTAATCAGCGGATTATCACTGAAAAGCAGTACAGATCGCAGACTTGTAACTAACAATAAGCAGTGATAATCCGCTGATTAACCTATGTATAGTATAAAATGTGAATGAATCTGACTGCTTTTAGGGTTACTACGGTAACGGTTTCACGTGTCGGCCGCAATCCTCGTGCAGGCACGATCCGCATCTCTGCTCTCCGGAGGCAACGTGCGCGTCGACCGGTGAAAATCAGTTTGCTTGCGTTTGCAACGAGGGTTACGTCGGCGACGGCATAAATTGTAAACGCCGGCCGACGCACGACTCCAACTTTTTGCTGGTGAACCAGGGAATGGCCACGCATCGGATACCGTTCGTGCCCACACAACAGAATCCAGGAAATCCGATTCACGTAGCTTTCAAACAAATGGCGATAGCCCTAGATATCGATTGTCTCGGCGGAAAAGCTTACTCCAGTGATATTACTGGTAAAATTATATTGAAATAACTTTTGTCTCAAATTGATCAATATTCTACGTTTTTGACTCGTAGACCTAATTTAAATTTTCGCAGAGAAATATATTAAAACGTAGAATTACGTTTCACAAAATAATACATAAAAAATATTGAGCGAGAAACGTAAAATCCTAGGAGAGAGACACTCTCTAGCGAATTAAAGTTTAATTTAATTTATTACAAACGCGTCTCTCGATTGCTAGTATGACGAGAAAGTAATTACGGTCTAGGAATAAGATACCTCTGTAAGATAACATCGCGATCGATCTCAACAGGCAACAAAATAGTTCAACTATCCTATAACGGATCGATGGCAGAGACATTTATTCCGAAAGTTAGCAGTCCCGAGGGACTGTCGGTCGATTGGGTCTCGAGGAACATCTTCTGGACCGACTCAGGCAAGACGACCGTCGAGGTTGCCAGTCTAGTGACAAAGAAACGCAAAGTCCTCGTTTCCGATGGACTGGTCAATCCGAGGGGAATAGCTGTTCATCCATATCGGGGGTAAGAATAGATAAGGGCGTACGAAATCTATTTGCGGGACTTCTCAGTTCCGCGTGCTTCAAGACCTTCCCCGATCTCACAACTCATAAGACCGCTCGTACATTCTACCTGTACGACTAAAGTGAAAGCAGTTCCTTCTAACCGCGAATTATTTACACGCCGTACTATAGAAAAAAGCTAATTAATAAAAGTAACAAAAAAACGGCAATGTAATTTCAATCTTGTAATATTACGAGTGATATCACATATCATTGAAACATCTATTCGAATCGTTGAATTATATATCGTTGACGTAATCTTATACTATTTGAATTTCGCAACCAAGTATTTCTTTTTATTTAAGAAAAATATTTTGGTCTGACTGGAATCGAGCCTCCCCTAAACTGGAGTGGGCTAACGAAGATGGAACAGATCGAGCAATCTTCCTTCAGGGTGATTACGTTAAGCTGCCAAATTCATTAACTATCGATTGGGCGACGGATGAGCTGTGCTGGGCCGACGCTGGAACGTTCTCGATAAGTAAATATAGATTTTAATCACGTGAGCGCGTCGAAATAGCATCCATTAATCTTAACAGGAAAATGTCCGACGGCGCGATATGTTTTATTACCGCGTCAACTTGCCGCTCCAATACCAAATAATCTCTTGTTCTCAGGTTGCATTGAAATAGATAGCAAGAAAGTCACCGTCGTCGCAAATGAACTTACCTATCCGTTTGGCCTGGCAATTTCTCACAATCATTATTACTGGACCGACTGGAAAACGTAAGAGACTAAAATATTCACTCGCGCGTGCAGACAATCCGCAGAATGCCATAAAATGTAAAAGTTTTTATATTACGCCCTTTCCATTGCAGACACAAGATCGAAGTCGGCATGAAGACTAATGGCGAAAGACGCACACCATTGTCTATCCCGCCCGGTGGAAGTGGGAAACTATACGGTATCGTGGTCGTTCCCGAGTCATGCCCCAGAGGTAAATTTTTCATCTCCGTAGAGATCTATTTCTCAAAATTATATATTTCTAGGAAATATATATATATATAATTGCAAAATTTACCGCGCCTTCGTCACGTCTCGCCGAAGCCTGAATTAACGAGAATTCAGAAAATCTCCCAACTCTTCTACAGAAAGAAACTCGCTAGAGACAAGAATCTAATATCGTCGGAAACTCCATAATTCACGATCGCTTGTTTGCAGTGACAAATGTGTGCCAGTACGACAACGGAAGGTGCAACAAGAATCAGCTTTGTCTACCGGACGGTCAGGGCGGCAGAACGTGTGCGTGCGCGGATGATGCGAAAGGACCGTGTACCGACTCCCGTTATTAGATCCGTCTTCGATCTTGCACGGAAATAAAACAACGCACGGCCTCGCGTTCGACATTACGGTAGCTGATAAGAAAGTTTCGCAGTGGCGCTCACGTCGAGCCAAAAGTCGCAATAACCATTAGACCAAAAGTAAATTATAATATTATTCGTAATATTAATTAGCTGTCACCGATATTCTCAAATAAACATCTACTTTTGTATCTATCAATCGCAATACGCGGTACAAGCTGTACAGCGACCAGATCTTATTTAATAAAAATGAAGGAAACAGCGAGCGGAGAGCTTTGCACTGAAATATTCATACGATCGACCATTTCCATCCACTTTCCTCGTTTAAATCTTTCCCGGGTTCATCCGCCTGATTAGTTTATAATTAACTATGTAAAAAGAAAATGAAAATCAAAAGAGCTTTATAGGAAACTGTCCTACATAGATTGAAAATTATGACAATCGTAACGCCATGAGAAATTAAATCCAATGAGCTATGACTGCCGTTCGTAATTAACCATTTCATTTTCTGTAAACTAACTTATGTTGCTCTCGACAAAAAAAAAGTGTAAAAGAGATACACCGAATAAACTTTTTCTTCTCAACTCAACTCAGCCACTCAATTCATTACTTTTCTTTCCTCAAGATTCGTGTAATGATAAGTTAGCACACTGATTTCCACGGAAGATACATTTTTAGCACGCAGTCTTGAGGAATAAAATACATTCTCCAACATTTTCAACGTAATCATATTTTCACATATTTTCTTACCACATATTTCTTTCGAGAACGTGATATTTAATTGGTTACGTAAGAATTCAAAGGGCAATAAGATGCAAAAAGAAAAGAGATTACATGAGGGAAAGATAAGAGTACGACCTCAAAAACCGTCAAAGGGCTTGCTGCTCTGCGATGGATTCGCGCGGAGTGACAAGAATCTCTTGAAAGTGCATCTCGACTTATCTTCTTGGAGCTCTACAGTAAAATGGTAAAATTCTAAAAATAGATGCAAATCAAAGTATTGTAAATTGGTGCAAATTGAACACAGAAAAATAGTTGCTATTTTGCTAATACTCTTTTTCTTTAGTACAAAAATGAGTAAGTAATGTTATGTAACGCGCGAGACAAAATAAGACGACTTAAAATAAATTGGAAGGTCAACGCGCCGCGTGTAAGAAGCAGAAAAGACCATAACGTTTTGTTTTAATAGGATACGCATTTCTATCGAAACGAAACAGTGTAAGACAATTTCGAAACTATTCAGCGAAGTAAACCGATTATCTGCGTGAAAATTAACGGGCGAAATTTGATAAATTTCACAGGATTCGTTGTACCTGGAAACGCCGAAAATCAATATCTCATATTTCTGTAACCAAATGCAACTTCTGTACCTTAATTGTGTATCAATTTACATTTTGATGTTATAATAACATAATTATCCAGTTATTTATATATAAATCAGTAATTGTATAATTGATTATATTCAATGCGCATAATAAAAGCGCATTGATCTTTCGCATCTTTCGGAAAATTAATTATTTTATTATAAATAATAATAGATACAACCTCCCCGCATTGATTTTCTTACTAATTAAATAATTAAATAAACAAGGCAAATTAGCCCTTGTTAATTTCACATTAATGTAGAATTACACAACATCAGAAAATCCTTTTGTTCCGCAAAATTCTCAAATGTTCAACTATTTATACTCAGATTCCTGGGATGTAAATACATCTAACGGAGGTTATTAAACTCGGGAATAATGAGTTTCAAATAATCAAATATTCAGAGCAATCTAACGTTTTGATTAGTAAATGTCTCGACTGTTATGTCGAAATGACGAAATGGCTCCGTTAACGTTCGAATTAATTGTACACGCAACTCCTATTAGCAATTTATGCAAATAAGCGCCGCTTATTGATGATTGGTGAGCGGCAGGTACTGAATGCCTGGGTAGATTGAAAAAAAAAACTGGCCCAAGTCTGCCATCGACAGGTGCTCAATCAGACTATCACGCTATAGCTTTTCAATAAGAACGCTCGCTCTGGAATGTAATACTCGCCCACGTACAGTGTTCTACCATCAGATTACTAAACTTTAATCGTAGCTGACGTATACCCTCGCTCACAAAGTTCTACGCGATCAAAGATTACTTTTTCAATGTTTGTCCATAATACAAAAAAAAATCGACTCGACAATAGATAATAAATTCAATTGTATCGAGTGAATACGCATTGTCGAACGTACGTTTTGGGAAATGTTCCATTCGAGTTTCCTTCCATTTATTAACGACGACAAAAAATTTAGAGAAAAAAAACGCCGTGACATTTAAATTACTTCTTCCCAGATAGGTTATTCAACTTTCTTCTAACGCAACAAAATATCATTTACCATAAATTAACGAAGGCGCCAAACTTTCATGAAGAAGTTATGGCTAACAATTATCATAATATAATTGAAATGACCTCCCGAAAGTTTTCTGTAGATGAAGAGGAAGAAGTTAATAACAAGTTATTAATTTCGCTTCTATCATAATGTCGTAAAATTGACATTCTTATAATTAAAACTCTTACCGTTAATCTTCTCCTGCTGATAATTTCGAGTTTACTAAAACTCGTTTCTGATAACTTAAAGAAGAGGGGAGGGGGGAGAGAGCGAGAGAGAGAATTTTTCTCTGTGTTTGATTGACTTGTAAATTTCATGCTTTTCTTGTTTACTTAGCTATTTCGCGCTAGCTGCATTTTCTCATTATAAATAATACTTGGCGAGATTGTCAAACGCGATTTATTCATTACAATGTTTAAAAAAAGACAAAGGAATCAATTTCAAATCAACAAAGAAACAGAATATTGCTAAATAGTCGCGCATTATAAATACATCCTGCTCGTGTAAACGTGCAGCAACATCGTGAAATAGAAAAGAAAAATGTAAATTGAAAAGTTAATTGTCTTGAAAGCGATTATTTTGCGATACCTCGAGTCGTGCTTTTAGCACATTTCCAGTGTAATCGGCAAGAGGTAAAAAGCAATTATTATCGTGAATGCGTTCTTTGAGGCGGCTCTTATAAGAGTTCCACGCTAGAAGAAAAAGAGTGCGGCCTCAGATCTCAGGAGGATAATGCATCAGCGACGAGTGCGACGCGGGCGGCGCGAGAAGAAGCGCGCGAGCGAGACAGTAGAAACCAGCCACCGGGGCCAGACCGCGGGCTAGTAGTCAGTCGGCGGTCGGAGTCCGCGCGCGACGGATCGTGGGGTGATACTCTTGTACTACTCGCTCACTCGGTCGGCGGCGGCGCGATTGACTCCGCGCCACGATTGACTCCGCGCGCCCGCGAGACAGAAGCACGTGCGTGCGTGCGTGCATTCGTGGGTGCGTGCGTAATGGCCCCGTGTGCTGCGGCAGTGAAAAGTGCGAGTTTCTCCGCGTGAACGCGCGTGTCCTCAGTGCCCGAGCATTTTCGTAGCGGACGGCGAGAATCAGGAATACGCGAATCTCTCGTCCGAACCGGCAATACTCGCGTATGTATCCGTGCGGGGATCGCGTTGCAATTATTGGAGCACGCGTCGCGTACGAGGAAGGCACGCTGCTGGCGGCGGTGGCGGTGATCTGGACCGATGCAGTTCGGCGGTCCACGCGACAAAAATATCCGCGAAAAATCTCGGCAGCTCGCCAAGCGACCTCAACAGCCCGCTGTCGCGCTGCACGTCTGCGTAGCTTTGATAAGATAATCCGAGGATGAGCTTCGGGGTGCGACACGTTGACAGCCGCGGCGAGAGCATTTACATGACATTTCGCTCTCGCCACCGCGCGAAAGGCGGGGTCCCGAAAAACCGCGGATTTTCCGGAACGGTAACTGCGAGTTTCTCTTGAATGTCGAATCGGCGTACGTGCCAAGGAACGTAATAAACGCGTCCTCGACGCGTCCCCGTCGTATTGGAGGTTCCTTCTTACCGGGACGACAAATTTTGCGCAAGCACGACGGCATAAAGGCGTCTCCGCGTCTGGCGTTTATAGAGCTCCCGAGATTCCTCGGAAATTATACTGCGCCCGAATGCAGATCGCGGCTGGAGATACGGAGTGAAAGCACACGAATGCACGGCTATTCTTGGGGAACGCTCGCGACAGAAGCTGCGCCCCCCGCGTTCGTAACAAAAAGAGTCACACACGACAGCCGCTGAAAGGGAATACGTGCGCGTAGAAAGGAAACGTCAAGTATTCTAGGCACGCGTGTATGACAACGAAAACTCGTTCGGCTGATCATTCCCCACCTTCGTTCTTCGAAATTTTCTCAATTGAATAAGCCGTATGTTTCGAACGTGACACGTGTCGAGCCCTTTCCGAGCTAAAATATTTATGTATCGGTTTAATTCAATCAATCAATGAATGTTCCTCGACGTGGCGATGGCGATATCGCGATATTAAAGGGCGCGCTCTACACATCTCATTTCTGTCGATGATAATACTCGCATGTTTTATTAAATGGCTACGTGTCAGTTGTCTGACAAATTCTTTAATACTTGGCTCTTTTTACACATGAATATGTAAATTTGTCCGTTTTCGCAGTTCATACAAAACAATAAATTCCGACACTGCTTGCGATATGTAAAAATTTTATATATAAAATTAGCAATTATAAATACTGCTGCGTATCTACATTCATTCGCGGGAAGCCAACCTTCATGAATAAATAAATTAGTGGAAGCTTAACGGCAGAGAACAATGAAAACAGCGCGCTACATTTGACGTGACATTGCTTTTTCGTCTAAACTGAACGAATCCCGTTGCAAGATTTGTTTAAAACACGCCGATTATTTTTCTGCTGTTGCCTCCGAGCGCAAGTAAAAGCTAGAAAACAGCAACGGACAAATAGCAAACCTGCAAGAACGAGTCGATGGATATTTCGTTGGAAAAAAAATACTGCTGCTTCTAAAAATACACACCAAACACAACTGAAAGTTGCACGAGAGAAAGACTCTTTTTTTTCTATTTGCTTCGTATTGATTCGTTAATCTCTCGAATTCTCGAAATTCTCTCAATTACAAACGTTATGAGTAATAGCAGAATAATGGGAAGTGGCAAGGATTATCGCGTGTGATTTTAGATACAATTTTAGAAAATGTCACACGTGACACCTTGGCCGTGATTTATAGTGCGATCCCATGCGATATTCCAAGAATAGAGAACTGGTCGAATTACCGCGCGGATCGACGGCATTGCGATAAAATTCGGAAACGTGTAGACGGGACTCGTTTCTGCCAAATGGCTCTTCGCGATCATGCATATTCAGCTGCGCGCGGGAGGAAAAAAAGGACGGCGAGCTCAGAACCAGGGACACGGAATTCTTCGCAATATGAAGATCTAACGCGAAATTTAGAAAACGCCGGGTTGGTGACTTTTATTCCGCATTTCCCATGAATATGAAAGCTTTTGTGATAATTTAGTTTTATTATATGCTGTTAAAAAATTGATAAATGCGAACTTGTGTCAGTACATAGCTGCTCTCTTTTTATATTTTACCTTGACAACTACGTTGCGCGATATATTTTCTCGAAATTATCTTGACGTTATATACACGAGTCACAAAATATTTCGCCCTTCCCGTTTATCGTCGGACAATTTCATGTAGAAAATTGCCGGGAATATAGGAGAATTTTCCTATAATTAAGAATACAAAAATTCTTGATGAAATGGCTTTGATAAAAAGAAGATTTAAGTAATCGATCTAACAGCATTAGATAAAGCCCCGGCGAGAAAGGGAGAAGCTTTGCACTCGTGATACTTTGTGGTGCGAAACGGCGCCGCCGTGCCGCTGAATGTCTCGCGATTTTTACAATCCGCTCTGTTGATGCTGCGGCGCGAGCTAAACGACCGTTTTTATTCTCTTCTGTGGAGAAAAAGTGGTGCTACGTCGAGGGAGAGGACGAGACTGAAAGGGCGTGAACGTAGGGGATCCCCCCGAGGGATAGCGCTGTTCACGTAAAACGCATGTTCGCATTTTAATCCGGTGAAATTACGAACGACGCGATATACCGCGTTGCTTCCTCGCAATTCGCTAAACCAGTAAACCGCCTCTAACTCACCAAGTTGCGTCGGCACGATCGTCATCTTTTTTTAATTTTTCTTTCCCTTTTTTCTATCACGGTAAGTTACGACAGTAACTAGGTTATTATCATTATTCGCGGAGTTTCCACTATTCGCGGATTATACAACTCGCGTGTTATTACAGCGCGGGCTCTTGCGTCTACGTGCGCGCGCGAATCGACGCCTCGACTGTACTATTTGCTTACCTAGAATATTACGGATACGGGATATTATATATAGGTTTATCCCGCCACTAGTTGCACGACATAACATACTCTTACAGCTTATCGTCGAGTAGATCATATTAATCCGTGTATTTCCAGCGTAGATTATGCCTGGATCTACGGTATTCAGGATTAGAATAACTATAAAACAAATTTGGTGGCGGGGCCAATGCGAGCCAGACGCAGGTAATCGTGCAAAAACGTCCAATGCGGAACTTTTTGTTGAACTTATAAATTAATCGTCAAACATTTCGACTCATTTTCGGGTCGTCCGCGAGGCTAAGATCAAAGAATTCTAAAAGGTGTTACGTAAAATTAATAAATAAAAAAAAATAGATAAAACTTAAAACTTAGATTGACTAGCAATGATCAAGATTCTAATCGACCACAATTGGCGATGTGTTTTTAACACAGAAAATTTATTGCGAGAAATATTACCTCAGCCAGGGTTTGAACCTGGACCTGGACCTCCCTGCACTCTAGGCGGGCGTCTCACCAATTCGACCACCGAGGCATATGATAATATTTGTCGCAATAACAGTATAGATGTTGTCTACGCGTATAGTTTCGACTTGTGAACTGCGCACCGATACGGGTTGTCGGTTGTACACAGCACTATCAAAACGCGATTTTTAAGCATTCCCGTTCCCTTCCCTCCCACTTGGACACCATTATTCGGTCTAGGTGTATTATTAACATCAAGATTATTAGATTAACTAGCATTAGGAATAATAAGAATGAGACCTACAGGGACAAATATGCTCGACGCCTAAATACAGTACTGTCATCGACATGTTCACATGTTCACATGATTCTCCAAATGGTGAGCGCCATAAAGAGAGAGGGAAAAATATAAATTTAACATAATAAAGGAACAGAGTGAGTGTCGTTATAAAATGTACGTTAGGAATTAAAAGATTAAAAAATTATAAAACATTTTCCACGCGATGCTTCAGTAATCGTCACAAATTTACATTACTGCGCGGACAAAAACGATGTTGTGTCAACAAGATCAGTGTAATTGAAATAAACGTCAGATTAATAATTGTCTTAATAATCTAGGTATTTAGTTCGCTGCTTAAAATTAAAATCCATCGCAAACACAACTGAGCGAATTATTTATGTTCGTGGCAGCCCGCGAGACGTTAACGTTTGATGCGAGCAACTTGATTTTTTAATTCAACGGCACTTTTTTTCCGTGTCTAAATCGAAAAAGAAAAGGAGCCGATGGTATGCAAATTTTTACGCGTCTCGAGATACTTTTCCGAAATCGCGAACATCGTTAATCACGAGAGACATTTCTCGCAACTGGGTGGATGACGGCAATAGAATAACTTGCGAGAAGAGAGAAGTTCTTATCGGTTTTCCAATTTTACCGTCGTCGCTTCAGTTCTTCAGAATGCAATTGTCGCGAAAATCCATGACGATTGACGGTGCGGTGTGGGCACACACTCACGCAGAGGCACAATACACGCGGAATTGCGCAGGTTCGCACACACACATACGCATGTTCTCCTTAGCTGGCCTTGTATTACGTTTCGTCTCCGTTCTAACTTCTGTCAGCGACCGGGAACGACCGCGTTCCCGTTGCATTCACCGCGCCGATACTATCTGGCAAGTGTCAAGTTGTATTTCACTTGTAAATGATTTTTTTTTCCACGAGTTCTATCTCCCGGCACCTCGCCCGCCCGCGTCCGTCCGTTTCATCACCCCGCTGCCTCTAGCAAACGCATCTCTAAAATATTTATGTGCACAGATATCGGGCGCTTCGAGCGCGCGCGGCCCAATCGCAGTCACCGCGCGCGGCAGTGCCGCGGGTCGATTAATATCGGGCCACCTGGCCAAATCGCATGCGGATCGGTCGAAAAGTGGGAGGGAAAAAAAATTCTGTCATTTCGAAAACGCGCGCCCGAGGCGTTTCACACAATCGCATACGGCCGCGAACCACCTCGCTGTGAATTCCCACGAATTTCAGAGAGATCGCGTCGCCGTGGGAAATTAATCGGGCGCGAGTGTGTGCGGCTCGATCGACGGAAAGTGGCTGTTCTTCGAGTGCCGAAACTCTCCCGGGTCCGGCGCGAGTGAGCCGACAGTGGTACCGGAAGCGTCGAGGGTGCAGCCGGAGGAAGCGGAGAGGCTCCGTGCGTGAGCGGACGAAACCCGGCAGAGCGGCGCGTACGCCCACGTGGAAGCCCGGCAGAACGTTAAATGAATGTTGTTACGGCGGACGTTGGCGATCGCGACGGGAAAATCGAGGGGCAAGGAAAATCACGGCAGGATCGCTCGATTTAAATTCATAGATGTGCGAGCGAACGGGCCCACAATGGTGGCTCGGCTCCCGCAACAAGTTCTGCTGCTACTCGTGCTCGGTGAGTAAGAAACACCCGCGGGTATTCCAGCGGAAATATTGTCACGAGATAATCGTGCTTTCTTTCAGCGATATTGAGTCTCAGCAGGAGTGTAAAACAGGTGTTGATAATACACATGTTAGATTTAGAACAAACTTGTTAAATATCGAAAGGTAAAAAAAACGTTTTTTCGCAACGACGTAATTACAAGACGTCAACTATATCGTATATCCGTCAAGAGAATATGAATTTAATTTCGAAAACTTGGAAAATCTACATCATTCTGCAATTTGTAAAGAGAAAGTCGATCGACATTTTGATAACAATTTCTGGAATACCTGTACTTGTTCATTTTCATCTTATTATTGTCTTTAATGGATTCAATTTTAAGTTATTAATACGTTTAAAAATAGCACAATTCTTTTGGGAAGAGCTTATTAATATACGGACATCCCGTCAAGTCGGACGCATATCTTACAAAAATTCATTGTTCTTCGAAATTTCATTTACGCCACCTTCAGAATAAGAGGCTCGTATATCCTTTATATTTAGGCACCAGCCAAGTTAACTGGCCATGTGTACACAGGCGTGTAGGATAAACGTGTACAGCGCCAGCTGATTTAACGCTTTCGCCGGTTTCTTTTTTTCTTGGACGCCCAGCACGAACTCGCTTCGTATCAAGTTTCGGTGTTGCGACACTTGGGAGGTTTGTCTGATTAAGAACGTGAACGAAATGCAAAAGTAGAAAGTCTCCAATTTTTCATGTAGTTCCGTAGTTCTTTTTACATGAATAATAATTCTCCGCCTCTCACAGTCGAAGAATTGTAAATTCCTAACGTTAAAACGATCATTACTCACGAATTGAAACAAAAAACTTGCATCTTTATCAGATGCGCGAACTCAGTGTGATTTAGTTTTTGTGTAGAACTTGCAACATTGAATGCAAAAAAATAACTTGCAGAGAATGAAATTTTATAAAACGTTGAAATAATTTCTGCAAATGATATTTAGGTAATTGCGAAAGTAAGTGATGTTACGCGAACAATTATCCGAACAAAACCGACAAGCCAGAATGATAAAAAAGAAAGAATTTTACGTGACATGTCACTTGATCGGAGCTACTTTTACGCGCGCTTTCATCGAGTCGTATAAAAACGAATGGAATTTTCATGTGCACAAAACGCAAATGTATTCCCGAGGCGTCTTATTCTGTTTTTATCCATCGTGCTATTGGCAATTTGCTTCGCCATAGAAAAGAACTATGTCGTTGCGCAATACGGTGAATCTACCGGGCGAGAACTTTTTGCTCGATCCAGATCCAGATCCAGTATGGACTTAAGATGGTACGTTCGGCTAATCCGCCTTAAAGGCGGGATAGCGGGGCGAGAAGTGGAAGTTTAATTAAGTCAGATTACAGGGACCGAAATGAATAAAGTTTCATCAAAGAGGATCACTCGAAAGACACTTCGTTACGGAAAAGATTCGTCTCGACTAAAGTAAGATCGAACGTTACGGCAGCGAATAAATAAGACGCAAGATCACCTGTACATACCATATTATGTGCGTGCAACAATTGCGGCCGTTGATTTTTATTCTGAAAGCAGCAAGGTTAGGTAATTGGTAGATAATTAATAACGCGATTGTTTTTAATTAAAATTAAGCTTATTGATTTTACCCCAACGTAGTCGGATCAATTCGAGTGATTAAGTAAACGTAAATAAATCGCGCGAGAATTAAGTAAATCAAACGTCCTACTGCTTTTTCAATTAAATACGTTTGTTAGAACAATTTTGCTACATCACACAACAGGCACTCAAATGCCAATTGTATTTCCCTTTTTGCAATTACATCCCGTTTTCAGGTAGAAAATACAAAACTTGAGTGTAATTTCGACAAATGTGACAATACGTTTTGGTCTATATGTTAAAAAATTCCGTCCAATTTCACGAATCGGTTCGCACAGTTGTTCATGCACGTACGGCATTTTTTTCTCGCGGTAGATCGATAACATCGGGCGAACGCCGATAGAAAGCTCTTCTCGTTGATCACGTACTGCGTCAGATACTACCAGTTGCATCGTTAATTCACAGAGATACGCTCGACGAACATACCGCAATTTCCCGGCACGGTTATAGATAGCGATCGACTTTGTCCGATTTAGAGATTTTCTTACCACTTAGCGGGACCAAATCAAATAATACAGTTGCATATTATTCGCCTGATTCGTCTCAAAGCAATCAAACGCTCTGTGACGCCGATCGAAAGTGGTCGTTATATGACCAATAATTCAATCCAAATACGAGCATGCATCGAAATTGGAACGTGGAAACTGCTCACGAGCATGAACGATGTTCATTGATAACGGGAATTGCAAACGTAATAATCCAAAATTAAAGGCGAAATTTACGAGCTCTACCCGTTGGTTCGCTAACATTGACATAATTTTTATACTCTCTGGAAAAAATATTCGCATTTTCATTATT
Source organism: Vollenhovia emeryi (assembly GCF_000949405.1). Lineage (NCBI taxonomy): Eukaryota > Metazoa > Arthropoda > Insecta > Hymenoptera > Formicidae > Vollenhovia > Vollenhovia emeryi. The sequence continues at coordinate 2,738,262 of NW_011967237.1, read as the reverse complement.
TGTGTTACTCCAAGCTTTTTGATTTTTCCATGCGAAAGAAAATCCCTGCCAATTTCCGGAAGTATATTTTCTCTTGTAGAAGTAAAAAATTTTCCACGATAGAAATTAAATCGAGAACTAATGCAAATTCGTAGAAAAAAAAAAGTAAAACTTTTCGACGAGGAGAAACGAGACAGATCGCACTTGGCGTCGGTGTTCTTTCAGTACGTTCTATCGGACTGTTTACGGGGGCGCAACGAAAACATTGATGAGCTCTTTGTTGATCACGGGTATCGTTGCTACGCGATACAGGCTGCATCACTGATTCGCAGCTAACATTCAATTGCAGCTTACTACGCCACTCTTGCAATTTCAATCGAGCGATTAACATTGCGCGCGTCTGCTATGGTAATTGAACGTCGCTTAACGTGTGTTATACATTTTAAAGGCGCACAAATAATAAGCATCGTGCACAAAACAAAACCATTGCTTTTCCCCGGTTGGTTCCTGATAGGCATAAAAGCGCAGATCAACAAACGACGTGTTGTATTCGATTGTCCATTAAAGTGATTGGCGTGCATCGCATCGCATCGAATCGCAGATTGCACTTTACTATACTGTGCATTGCCAATGGCGATGTTACAACGAGATTCTCGTCAGGCCATGTAACGTTTGTCGATCGCACTCGTATCAATTTCGACAAGTATTCGATAAATTTCGCAGTCTTGCGCTATTTCGTGTATCAAGGTCGAAATTATTTCTAATTAATTACATCGTATATAATTTGTTTAGGTGAATTAAATCTTTGTCTCCTCCGTTTATTGAATAATCTACGAATATTGTGATTATTCTTGAATGCCGAAACTGCCAGAGCGTAATACTGTTATACAAACAATAGCGTATTCTGTGTTAATAGACACAGAAAATAACGTATAAAGAAAAAATTATAGAAAAATATATTGCAATTGTATAAAGGATTTTAAGAGATTAAATTCTTAGAGAAATCAGCGTACAGAGCGCCAGAATTTCTGGTTCGATGACACATTCATGGTAAATATTTGCAATCGCAAACCTTTCTCTTGTGGTTCTGTGTAAACACATTACGCACGGTTTTGTTTCGTTTTACTATTTCCATTCGGAAAAGAAAATACGATATGAAGTCTCACAGGGTATAGAAAACGTAAAAGTGAGTCCTCGCTTCGTAAAGGGAAAAGCGTTCAATTTACATTCACAAACAACAAGAAAAGCTTGATACATCTATCATCGTATTCAAATTTTTCTTTCGTCTCTCGCGTCCCCTTCCACGAAAACAGGCATAACTTGCAAAGTTTGCTCTATGTGTGTATTTCTTTAGTTGACAGATTAACAAAATGTTTTTCTTGCGCCTTCATCACTTCTGAACGACTCTCAAATTTCTGAAAATAATATATTCCCAGCATCATCAATCTCAATTTCTATGTCGCCCAATATAATTTCAATCTTCACACTGCCACGTAACTTGCTGTTTTTTTTTCTTACGTAAAATCTTCAATCTAATTTTCATGTCTGACGTTTTGGTAAATTACATATTGAAAGATTAATTTTGAATTAAGAGTAAAACTGTTATGAGCCGTGACAAGCAGAAAGTGATCAAGCAAATAATGAATAGTAAGGTTAATTAATAATATAATATTTTCATCAATGTCAAAACAAAACTTGAGCGATCTAATTGTTTCATACACATATACGAATAAATGGCACGAAATTTTTGCCATTATATATATCACATGATTTATAGACATTAATGACATGTAACACGATTAATTGTTGTTTGAATCATTTACCATTTCATTTATTAGCAACACAATCGAAAAATTACAGATAGATGAGAAATGTTACATTGAAAAGGAATCGCGAAATCACTAATTAAAAAAAGATATTCAGAAATTGCATTTCTCAATATCAGAAATAATCGGATTAAAAGAAATATATAATAGCTGAATTTCATGATTCTATTTTCATTAAAGATAAATGGATCTATAAAATAACAAGAAAACCGATATTAATTAAAAGTTAAGTTGCGTAATAAGCCAGAATTCCCAACAGTGAAAAGTACTCTTCCTTAAATTCACTTGACTGCGAGAATAAAATTTCTCGGAGAATTGAAACGATCGTATGTGGAGCTATTATGTGAGATCGTTCCCGTTTTAAATTACAAAACTTCTTGAATATTACATAGTGTCTCGTATTTGATCTTCGCAATGTTACCCACGTTTAAGTAAATATATCACAAATGACATAGTAGTGAAAGGGGAGGAGAGAGAGAGAGAGAGAGAGACAAACTTTGAAAATATTTGTACCAAATGAAAGACATAATTAACATAATCTACATGGATAAAATTTTCTCTTATCCTGAGCATCATGTGATCGTGATTTTGAAGATTTTTTTATGAGAGTTTTTGAAATTTTTACCATACATTTTACTAATAAGATGTATACTAAGTATAATTACTAGTAAAATGTATGATAAAATTTCAAGAAACTCGCATTAAATTCTTCGAAATGCCACGTTGCCCCACGATTACATAATTTTCAGGATAAACTTTAAAAGAAAATTCTCTCATTGTAATAATCATTTTCTAATTATTGTGCATTAGATATCAACCGTATATTTATTGATAATTATGGCAATCCCATACTTATATCAGTTTATATAAGAGAAAAAATTATCTTTTAAAATAAGCTATTTTAATATCCAGGACTAGATAATACTAAAACATTTTCGTTAAATAAAAATTATCTGTGATACGAGCACCCTTCATTTCCTATCGAGAATAAAAAGATTAATACCGTTGTGTCAAAAGAAGAGATCACACAATAATGGAATCGTAGTAGATTTTTAATAAAGTTATAAAGAATTATTGCATTTAACATTGCTGTATATTATAAATTATTATTCTTGCAATAAAATTCGATATTTTAATTTTATAAAAAAATAACTTCAGGCATGAAGTCTCTGACACATATGTAATTTATTCGTTACAAGTACAACGCAATTAAAGTAATGAAAAATCGTAAAATATATCTATTAAAAATTAAACTGCATTGCGACGAGCGGAAACAAAACTGTTATAAAATTTTCATTTTATAACTTTTTTCTTTCGTCAACATCAAATGTTATGCAATTAATTAAGTAATAGGATATAGGTGTTTTTGCGTTTATTCTGTACTTCCTGACCGATTTATTCTAACAGAAATCATTTTAGCTACTCTCTCGTTCGTGCAGATTTTTTATCAATTCGTGCTTTAATCATAATTTATAATAACACAGTAAAGGAAAATACAAATTCCTCCATCACGGACAAAAATTATGTTTTGCCCCTCCACGTTTCCAAGAAGTTTCTAATTAACCACGATGCGCTGTCAATATTCGTCGATGAAGCAGTGCCTACGCGACATTATAACAGATGACTAAAGTTTCTGGCTGATATCTCTACGTGCGCGTGACAAGAATCGAGAGCGAGTTATAAAACGAGTAATCCGATCGAGCATCGACCGTGTTTGCATGATTGTAGATGCCACATAAATATATATCTGTTCGATATGCATCGCATTCAGATGCACCGCAGCATTCGCGAGATTCTCGGATGTACTATCAGATCAATTTGTAAGTTTTCGAAGGGACGTTTCATGCTTTGCATCGCGGATCAGAGATGTGTGGCAAAATAGACGTGCATAAGTAATCGCGATCCACTTGAGGAAAGGAAGAATCAGTGCTGGAGCATAGTATTAAAAGACTTGAGTCGCAAACTGAAAACCGACGCTTCTATTTTAAATACTATTGAACGTTTTAATTAATCAAGTTTCAAAGGGCGTTAAATAGAGTTTTTAATTAATTAATTAAAACTTTTGACAATAAAACTGTAAGATAGTTGTGCAATTTAAGATTATTGGAAGGCTTTTGAGAAGTTCCATGTGTTCGTGTAGTAACCCACCAGTGCGAATAATAAAGGGCGAAGGATATTTCCAGAACACGCGATCCAACAATTTCCATCTTTCGCATATACCACGATGCCCTCCGAGAAAACCGGTCTTTTCTGCAACGTCGGCGGCAGATAAAATCCGCACGATTAATAGGCGTCCGCCGTCTTTTTGTTCGGCATGCGGGTTATCATTCCTGTGCGCGAATTGTTCCACCCGGGCTCGATGGTCCGAATTCTGGCACGCCGACAGATCGTCGGTGATATATAAGTTATTCGTGATCGCTCGTGGCCCGGAATGTCCCGCGATGGGGTCCGTTTCGCCCGCTGTGCGAACAGCGGAATAGTAACCGGCAATGACCGTGACTAGGGAGGTTAGTAGCTTTGCGCGGAAAAATGAGAC
>NW_011967237.1:2705353-2733329 GCF_000949405.1 Vollenhovia emeryi | reverse complement strand
GTAAAAATGAGCGCACGAGAATAGCACGGGGAGAAGAGAGGATTTTTATATTTCAAGATAGACGGCAAATGAAAGGGTGGTTCTCCGGAAGATTTTACGACCGCGACGACGTATTCGTTGGTGTGAATATAAATTGGAGTAATTGAGACATGAATGTCGACAATGACGAAGTACTACATTCGCGCTGCGTTTATTAGCGAAATTGTGGACGCTCTATCTGCGAAGAAAGGCGATTCATCCTTTAACATGATTCCACGAAGAGAACGTAATAAGATTGTGCTATAACGAGATCTTAAACAACGTAAAAAGTATCTTTATATGCAAAATTATTTGTTTTTACGATGCACAAGGTGTACACTATAAACGCAAGCCACGAGTGTATAAAGAGAGGCAAGAATATTACGAAGGGGAGACTAATACTATTTGGAATAACATTAACGAAAATTGCAATTTGATATTCGGAATATATGCCATATATAATTGATATATTTAATTAAAAGAGAAAGCAACCAGTTTGTACGCATATGCACCCACGCTTTATGTAACCTTTCGTAAATAATTTAATTTTTATTAATTGTTATAAATGTAATATATTGCGTTTCATCTCCAAATTTCACCGGACCAGCCAACTGTTTCGCCACAAATTTAATATTTTACCTTCGAGGCAGCAGTTGCACGAATATACACGGAAATTTACCACATATTACTCAAAAAACAAAATAACAATAGTATTTTACGTTCTAGTAGATTGTTTAATCTCCGCCTTTGTGATGATATACTTTTACTACTGTTAGGAGGAATTTATAAGCGTTTCGCAAGGAGTTAATATTACTAACAGTAATTAAGCTTTTTTTAAACTAAGTAGATTTACTTAAAATTATTTTTTTATACTGAAGTAAATATTTATTCTATTTAAAGAGAAATATGAAATTTCAAGTAAATGTATTATATTAATAAATTTAAATTAATTAAATAAATTAATTTAAATCATTATATTTTCTACATTCAAATAAAGATTTCATGAGATGTAGAATACTAGTTATTAAATAAAATAATTGTTTTTGTTAAATAAAGAAATCCAATTTTCTTCGCTGAAAATTACTTGTTAGTAAACATTTTATAGAATTAACATAAAATTTTTTAAATTTAAAATTATAATAGCTATTCTTTGATATTTAATGAATACTTAAATTAAAGCAATGCATGTTTTAAGTTGTTTATTATTTTTAAATTTAAGTTAATAAGCTATTAGCAGCTACCTAACGAATAATTTTCTTGAGTAAAGTAATATTGTTTTTGATTAAGATATCTTTTTTATCAGTGTGCAAACGCGGCTTCGGTAAAATTGCAGTAAACCGACGACGAAAAGTAATATCAGGGAAATATAGAAATAACGTCTCTAAATTTATGTGTGGTTTACTATATAATATCGCGAAAGGGATGGAATTTCTGAAATTCTTGCACTATTTTATGATTTGAAAGTAATTATAAGTTTTTACAAAGGAAACAAATAGAAACTTGAAGTGATAGAGAAACACGAATAAACGATTAATCTCACACGTAAATGTACGGCTCAGAAGATCGATATAATCGCTAGAATTATATATCCACGTAAAGCATCATTTTCACACGCATACTATACAATAATACATTATACTAGATAAATTTGTTGTGCAGCTATATACGAAACTTAACGCTTCAAATATTATCTAACGTTGTTCAGTGTCATAGTAGCGGAAGTAAATTTATAACAATTCACTGGTTTTATGAAACAAAGGAAGACTATAATAAAATATGTGAAATCATGTGAAGGTACCGATTGCCAAATAAATCATTGAATTGGCGCTTCCATACATATTTCATACGAGATATACTCTCCTGCCTGCCAAGTTAAATTAATATCCAAACAGTATTAACAACAGAAATTGAAATATCGATGAATATAGATAAAATGTCGCATTGAATTCGTCGAAAGTACACGTTCGAATGTATAGGAATTAGAAATGTTCAAAACGTTTATCGTATATTCGTGCCTATCAGTATGCAAGTTTTTGCAAATTAATTAGCTCAATATTTTTTACGTAACAATATATTCCATTGTTACATAAAACATTTTATACTTTTCCCATTTAATTGACAATTAAAAAAAAACAGAAAATGCAAAGAGAATATTAAAAGTAACTAACAATAAGTGTAACAAAAAATCGCCTATGCTTCTTTACAAAATATTAATTGAGACGGCAAATAAACACGTCATCTTTTATGCCGTAAAACGGATCGATTGCCACTTCAAATGATTACAATAGGAAGAACATCACGGCGCGAAGGATGGCAAATACGGCACGGTGGTGTCATTTCCGGTGGCGCTGCAATTCGCTTCGCGCCGGAAACTTCCGGTCACAATGCTGGATTCGAAAATGCTCCGCGGCCAACTTCTGTTCTCGCTTTATTGTTATTACACACGAGCGCGCTTCCAACGAGGCGTGCCACCGAATCTATATACATATATGTATATATCTATAGCTACGAAGAGGCATAGTTTCTTCCCATTCTCTCAAAGAAAATACTGTACTAGAAGTTTCAAGCTTGCGCTTTCAAGTTTGTACGATTCGTTGCGTACCGTTTGTTGCACGTACTACTGTTATACTTAAGATATATACACATTTATAATTTGTCTTGTACTGCTACTCACGTTATGCGAATGCTTGTGGAAAATTAAGATACAATCCGGAACACTTGAATCTAATCTAACTTGTGGCTAAAACCCAATCGCCTTTTCTAAAAATCAATTGAAATGAAACTCCTGCAAAATTATCCCAATTTATGAATACGAAGTTCTATTAATTTATTTCTTCAAACCAATTTCAAGGTGCAACAGCTAGAACTTGGATTGGTATTCGAAGAAGACGCAACTTCCCTCTTACTAACTGTAGCTCTCTATTAGCATTTAAAATCCGAGAGAAGCCCTGATTACATTTTCCTACATCTCCTAACAAGTTTTTTTCAGTATAAAAGTGCAAACGAATAGCTACGCTCTCGTAGGGTATTCCCTAGTTCGCAACTACGCGGTAATCTCAGCAATGTTTGTCATGTCGCTGCTAGAAATTACTCGACCACCTTTGTTGTGGTTCTCTTTGCGACACAAGCTTTCTCTTCTGCAAGCACCTTACCAGAAGATGAAGAGAAAACTATAGAGAATGAGAGGTCGGGCGAGGGGGAGAAACAGGGAAACAGACAGAGGCAAACTAAAGATGGACAGAACCTTAGAGAATGGATATGTTATGGACATATAGAGAAATATAAAGAACTATAGAGAAGTATAGAAAACTATAGAAATGGATAGATGGATAACTATGGCACACATTCTGAGATATTTTTTCGATACTACCCAAATAGCTTCGTCGTACAAAATTATTTTTCAAATAACTGACTGGCATATGGAGCAAAGCTTTAAAATCTACAATCTACGACACCGTAGGACAATAGTTGTACAGCGGAAATAGACGATACGACGCAGCGAACGAGAGCTGGCCGATCGCAGTTTATTTCAATTTATAAAGCGAAGTGCGGACGTCGGTCGTCGAAGAGATGAGTTTCTGACTGAGTTTCTCGTAATCGAATCTGTCGTGTGCAGTAAATAGTCTTTCGGCTAACGATAAATTTGCATAGAATAAGCAGAGATATATGTCGATACGCATCGGATGTAACGCATATTTACTTTTTTAACATAAAATGCGGTATCTTTTTCAAGACATCTTGCACGAACTCATATTGTATAATTTACGAATTGTATAACCTTTTAACACAACTTTTTAATTAATGACTTTAATAATATCTAATTGATAACTTTTCCTGTAAATTTTACTACACTAGAAACGATAAAACGCGCGCTTCGCGAGCGCAGTTTATTATGGTTGAGCGTTGCATATTTTTAAGAATTTGTATACATTCAAAGAAGTAATTGTATATGCAACGTCAATTTAAAATAAAAAGTAATTTATCACTCACTGATACGATTCGCTACAGTAGAGTTGTGCATCGTTAACTAAATATGTTCAACTGTAAAAATACAAATGTATATGATTATTATATGATTATTATTATATGTGATTATTATATTATTATTATTATAGACTAATTATGTAAAATCGAAATTATTGTATTAAATATACTTTATATTGTTTAAAATAAATATTTATTAAAATAATTATATAGAATACTGAAAAAGTCTTTCTTTTAAATATAAACTCACAAAATTGTATTCGTATGGTTTTGTCTCTAACACTTATCCGAATCCTTCGAATCATTTGAATAAATCAAATAAAAACACAGAAGAGATGCTTTATTTCGCACAAGTAACAGATAACCAAAAAATGTAAGACACTTACCTCACCCTTTCTCCGTTGTTGCCCGATGCCTCCTAAGCCTGCACATCCTCTCAGATTTCCTTGTTGCACTAATACAACACTCACTCGCGAAAATCATCGATCGCGCGAAATTTCGGGCACTCCCGTACGCGATGTGAAATACCGCGAAACGCACGAAATATTATTAACGTGTATCGCGTGACTTTCTGTCGTACAAATTACTCAAATTAACAACTTGCATTTTTGATTCGGAAGAATAGGATATTGGATAAATCACCTTTCCCGAAAATGGAACACATTACACGAAACCGATAGATAATTGAAAGCGCGGTGCGTAAACGAGATGTAACCGTGACACAGTATCACGGTTTACATTCACATTTTAAATGAGTTGGTCTCGTAAAATATGTATACGTTGATAAAGAGCCGTCGCCTCACCATACAATTCGTTTCTCATTACAAGTTGTAGAAACTGAATAATTAATCGAGGAACATTACTTGTTACCGATAAAGGTGCACAAATCAATAGCGTTTTATTCCTACATTCGTCGCGATCGAGTCTTCGAAACCGATAACGCAAAATTAGTAACACGCACGGAGCGACTCTCGCTACTGCCTGCCGACTCGACGTTCGGCGTGCGAGTGATAGCGACCTTCAGGTACACGATGGCACGCAAAAACATCGTACGTCACCGCGCCGAGAGAAAAACAACTACGAACGTTGAGAATTCGTTGTCTTTTTTTTTGTTCCGTGACTGTTACTACGTTTTGTGTATTATTCTGCGGACTTATTGGTATCGATTAAATAAACGGTTAATTCTGTTGAATCGAGAAAATGTATTGGAATAAAAATCGTTACTTAAATTCTAATTACTAAGATTAGAGATTTTACCTCAATAGTTGGTGTATACAAATGTATATTTCTAAATTGCAAATCTTCATTTACTATGAATCTAAAAGAGAAGCGAAGCACACCGCGCTTCGAGAAAACCAATGAGGATCCGGCAACGACAAACTAAGGACAGGTGGCAGCACCGAGATGCTGACCTAACGTCGGATTGACTGCTGCAGCGGCAACGCGCGCGTTGCAAGTTTTTTCACGTTTTACAGTTATCACCTATCTTTTCCTTCTCTCTGGGTCTTTTGGAAACTCGTGTCCACCCATATTAGAACATTTAAACACGCAGCACATAGGCATTTTGTTTTTACCCTGGCAAAAATAAAACGTTTCACAAGTGCTTGTATATAGCGTTTGCAGGAGTTCGTTGAGAGTTTAGAAACGGTCAATAGAGAATTTGTAGAGCGGAAATTGCAACGCTGCGGCGTTTAGAAGACGTCTGTATATAGCATTTTTTAACTTAGCTTTGTAGAACTTTTATGAAACGTTATACACAGTATTTTATAAACGTTCTGAAAGCGTTCAAAACGCAGCGGCGTTGTGTAAGCATTCTCATAAAGTTTGAAAGCGTTTGAACTTTTAAAAAACCTTCATTTAACAGTTATCAACGCTTTATAAAGCTTGTCATTTTCGCCAGGGTACGGCCTAGCAGACGCGGCTTAGGTCGGCAGCTCCCTAGCGCTCCTAGCGGACGAAAGTGGCTGCCCGGATCCTCATTGGCATCGTGGAAAAGAGGCCTCGACTATTCGATATTAACGACGCGCTGTTAACATCTTTTTTTTTAAGAAAGGGATAAGTGCCCATATTCTACACAAAAACCACCATATTCTTTCACTCCGTTTTATGGTTATTTAAAAAAGTAAGTAGCATATATAGAGAATTAAATTAAACTTAATACTTCACACAAAGCTTAATTGTTTATACAGTTAATGAAACAATTTTTGTACGGAAATAATGACGAAACTATAGGTACAGCATTCAAAGATGATAAGTTTCTAACGATTATTGCTGCGACTTATTGTTAACAATTGTACATCGCTATGCATAAGTAAGATTAATGCTAGCGGTGCCTGCATTCGCCAGAAATTGCCTCAGCATTGTTGCTTATAGCGCTTGCTGTATCGATGGAGCAGTAGTAGTTCTACGACCTGGCCAACACGAAGACACGAGATATTAATATCTCACACACACACATTCTCTCACACACTCGACCCTCTCCGAGTCTTATCGTTCTTTATGCACTCCTTTTCTACATATAGCTCAATATTGTGTAATCGATCCAATTACGTACTGACTACTGTAGTGAAATCGAAAAATACGTCACTAAAAAATCAGTGAGATATAAATTATGTCCTATTGAAGAGAAATTAATCTTACTGTAAAATTATTTTGTCAAGTTTAGTTTACAGTAATTATTTCATCGAGGGTTTAATCAATTATCACTTGTTCATAAGGGATCGATTTCTATTATTAGATACTTTCCATCTGCCCGGTCCATTTTGTTCGGTCCGACCGTATAAGTCGGCAGTAACATTGAAGCCGGCATCCGAGGGCCGCAAAATTTTAATCATAGCAGAAAAAGGAAAGAAATGTATTCCAGCTATGATTAAAATTGCTTATCGATAAAATCTCTTTAATCAGTTCTGTTACTTAACATAACGATTTTCCTTTTATAGGTAGGGACTTACTCCACAAATCCCTGCAACTTATTACACGGAATTTAATTACGTTTATAATAATACAACGAGTTGCACACGCGTGCGCGCGCGCACCCGCTGCGTCTGTATTTCAATCTTGGATGGCGCGCCGACGAAACCACGCCGAAGGTTGGCGTATTCATTTTGTTAATAAACCGCGCTCGCTCGCACGGATATATATATGCACGGGATTGACCTAATTCTCATTAAATTCCTGGCAGTCGTCACGACGCCCGTTGCTTGCCTGTGCGCTCGTTATACGCGTAGACCTTTCCCATATATCTTGCTTAAGATATAACGAAAAAAGAAAAATGCAAAGCCATCGACGGAAAGAACTAATCACTCTCCCTCGTTCGCGCGGAATATCTGCGCCCGTTGGCGAAACAATACTTTATTCCTGTCTTCACGAAATGGCGGAGCCAGCACACATTTTTCCACGGTGAACGCGTTACAAAATTTGAACGTGAATCCCGCTGATTCGGGGCTTTATTATTTTTATCGCGTGTAGTCAGATCGAACAAAATTGAACAAGCAAGAATTACTGTTATGAAAAACAACAATAGAAATCGATTCTCCGTGAATAAGTACTTTTCCTAGCTTTTAGATTTTAGAGATATTTTTTGTGACTGGCAAACCAGATAAAATGGTATTGTTGTTAAAATAATAACAGAACTCAGTCTGTGCGCGCGCGATAAATACACGTGTTTGGCTATAAATTTTCAAATCTCAAAATACCTGCAAAATATCGTATTGTTGAAAATGTTTTGTTTTTAAATCGCGCGCGTGCGAAATAAAATCTTCAACTAAATAATAGTTCTCTACGAAATCAACTTGATGACACCTATTTCACAATGCATGGAGTGTCGGTAAATAGCTGAAAAGTTCCAACAAATAATTAATCACGGTGATTCTAATTGAAATATGATTGCGTTAAACGAACGGTACCATTAATTTGAATTGAAGCAAATGCTACACGACTATTTAATGAGTCATTCATACATATCTACAAAATCGCATGACTGTCAATTATACCAGATTTTCATGATAGAGTGCTGGTACATAAATAATATTAATTAGAGAACCCATATCCTCCTAATTTGTCGCGGTCGTATCGCTTCTATCGCGATATTATCAATTTATGTCCGAAGCAACCCTAATTATATTGTATCATTAGCGCAGGAAACAAAAGTTTAATATTAACAATGCGAACAAGCGAAGGCGGGCAATGTAAATAAATTTACAACATCAACGGTCATTGATCCACGACTATTAATAAATTGCCGCGGTGCACACATATCGCGAGCGCAGTTTAATTTCATTATACCCTGTGGTCTGCTATATGTTTACTTTAAACTCACATTGCATCTCGGATATGGAATACTCGTGTGTAATCACGTAACTCAAATTGGTCCCCGTATTCCACACCTGTATGCGTGTATTAAAACATTCCCGAAATCAGAAGTTCCATTTCAAATGGTTACGCAGAATGTCCCACACGTTTGTCATCCTTTCACTCGAAAAGTGTAATGTAGGATGTACATGATTAATTGAGAGTCCAAGGCTGAGGGATTTAAAGCTATTTATACAGCTAAACAAGTGTCTCATTAATTCGGAGTGAATTCCATTTTAATATTTACCGCGAGCAGCCTGTCGAGAAAATGCTCAATATTCGACAGTCCGTGCGTGACGTAAATTACTCGGCGAAAACTACGCTTCGAAAGCTACATGTCGCGACGATGTTGACATTTAATCACTCCTGACTTCGGCACCGGCACTTCGGGGCCGTTTAGTCTCCGTACTTTTTTCTACGTCCAAAACCAAAGAGTGATGTGTGTACGTACGTCGAGCTTTTTGAGCGCGACAATAACGGCAATAGCCGATCAAACGCGGCGTAAATTAGGTACAACACTTTTATTCTTTAATATAGTACTTTGCATTCGCCGTTTCAATCTTGTATCTATGGACGCGGTAAAGCCTATCACACAATAGGAAAGCACAGACAATAGAAACAGGGAATAACACAGGCAACAGAAATAACTAAATTCCGACTTACTAAAAACCGTGTATCGACGCACAATGGAATATGGAATAGGCAATAGGAACAGAACTTCCGACGCGTTGGATTTCTGTTCCCTATTCCCTGTGCCTGACCTACCTGACCAATCACAGTTGAGACTGGGACAGGCACGTGGTTTCAAAATATGATTGGATAGCACGCCTATTGCCAACGAATCATTGTGTCTTGGCATTATATAGGTTTCTATTCCGTATTTCTATTCCTTATTCCTATTGCCTGTGCTTTCCTATTGTGTGATAGGCTTAAGTGTTCTCAGAGTAGTTGATCTCAGTTTCGTACACGGCACAAAATCAGATGGGCTTAGTAATTAATATTTACACGAAAACACCAATTGCAAACAAAACCTGCCGCGATGTTTCTACAAAATCCGCAAACGGATTTAATCGTACTAGTGCGTTAATCTGATGTCAATAAACCTATATGAGACAACTTATATTGTTTACATAAAATATATGAAAAATCAGAAAACACTAAATATATTTTATACATAATGTGTATGTATATAATATATACAGAAATTCGTAGATTCTTTGAAACTTTTAAAATTACATGCATATTCTGTAATTCCGATCTTCTTCGAAAACTGCTAGTAATCTTTCGTTAAACTCGTAGCGTAGTTACAAGAGAACCTGCGCGAGAACTTTGTGAGCATATAGGTATTCCTTAATATGCATCGCGTTAACCTCTTTCCGTAAACTGCAGCGTAAATCCAAATTTGCACGAGGTTGCCTTATAACCCCATGTGCCTGGCAAAATTATTCTATACGTTTCGGATCGAGTACAATTTGACTTGTGCGATAATTTCTTCGAAGAATACATTGCTACCGAAGTCAAGAACTGCTTATGCGTGCTTAATATAAAATTAAATGTAATAAAAGACATTACTCTTAGTAATTAACGTTAAAAACTATTTTTGTAATTAACGTAAATAACGTTAAAATATTTTTGCAATTACTATTTAATAAAAGTATTCTTGGAATATATTAACTACGCGAAGCATGTTAGTATGTATGTAAATCGCTAACGGAATACATAAGGCTAATAATCAATTAAACACCTTCTCGCAATATTTCACTATCATTACTCCTTGCTATCAACTTCCATCATCTTTCTCTAATCCATCTTCCTTCTCTCTCATGTTATTAATACAGTTCTTTTTATAATTCTGACTTGACAATAATTATAATAAATGTTCAGTTACGGTAAATAAATTTCTAAATGCCTGAAGTGTCTTTGACTAATTAAAATAACAATACGTTCCTAACAGCCATTGATCTTTCTTACAACGAAAACGAATAATTCCCTCCGAAAGTCTGGAATAATGTTCTTTCACTGTAACATTAAGGAACAAATTTTTATATTATGGGGACGACTTTCGTTTTTCTGTCACAACGTTTTACTCATTGAGAATAAAAATATGTAAATGTGCAAAAAAATAAATTGACGGTATCCCGTTTAGTATTGTGGCTTAAGAGAGGAAGCGTTACGATAATGTTCTATGAGGGATAAAGGGGAACCTACGGTATTCGACTGGAAGTCTTGAGAAAAGTCAGAGAACGGAGAAGCGTCGAGAATAATAGAAACCACTAGACGTGGCAACTGAGGGCGAGAACGGAAAGTCGGAACGGAACGGAACAGAAAGAATGAATGAGCGAATCTCCCACGATCTCTTTGAGGTCAACCTCAGAGACCAAATCCGCGAGATGAGAAACAAGAAAACAACGCAGAAATATAAAAAAAATATCGATATCGCGCAGGGAATAGTAGACGTGATAAGCAGCCTCGACTATAGAAATATGCAGTACTTTTAATAAATCGTAATAAATCACTAAAATGACGTAATAAAAAAATATAAGACCTATACTAAAAACACTTACACTTGTTTTATTTCAACATTTACCATAACTTTTAATTTATAATTCCTACGTAATTTATTACAATTTATTTTTAACTTCTTCTATTTTAAATTACCCTATTCGATTTTATCTGACAACAACATTCGAAATAAATAATTTAAATACATCAAAAGAATCAGCAATGCACTCGTTTAAACATTCTATTAATGTATTATATATTTTATTTATATAATAAAATAATATGCATAATATATGACACTTATTAATGTGGTGCTAAATGAAAAATGTATGAAGGGAATGCAAACCAAATATGATTTCAAATTTGGTAATTAAACTCCATTAATATTTTGTAATTGTTATTATAACATAACATGTCGACATCAATTAACATACATATTATATCGGCATCATAATATGATATAGAACTGTTCAACATATAATATAATGACAATACTACTATACTAATCCACATTTACTAATCCATTTCCACATTTCAGTTCAATCAAATGCGTAGCATTGATCAGATTCTACAATTACTATAATCAACTATCATCTGCATTCGTGATCGTGCTATTCAAGTCACTAAATGTATCATTGCTGAAACACATTGTGGACCTCTTCCTATATATTGATTACAATTTCACGACCTCTTCCATTACATACATTTGCGTTAATACATTTGGCTCGCCGCCGTGTCGCTGGTCAGCATTTTGTACGTCTCGCTCGACCATTTTGGGACCCGGAAAAATAAAAGTTTTAATGCACAGCCACCGGAGTTGCTCGCTACATTTTCAGTTCTAATTTCGTTAGCATTGTTCCGCCAGATTGTTGTTGACATATCTCTAACCGACAACCCATAAATTTGTAATGGTTCGTTAAACTCAGGGTCGATTTGAAAAAAAAAAGGTTTTAAATTAATTGCACTGTTAAATATTTACAACTATAGAAATAATCCGTTACGTTATTCAAAGTGAGAACAATTTATATCGCGCAACATGTATTTTTTTGTTTTTATTTAACAGCCATGTGCACCTGAGCATCATTTTTACCACATGTAAAATGTTCTGTCGCAGGTCTAGCACATGTCTTCTCCCAACCGCATTGCTATTGTAGAATAGCATCATTCTCCGGGAAAATACGTAAGCATGCTCATTTCGCGCCGGGTTATCCTCCCATAAAACCAACGTCGCAACAAATTTCCCTTATTACAACGTGTGCAGTATGCAAAAGCATAATAGGTGCCACTATTATTACCGCCATTAGATTTCATATTCTGCGTAAGCAATCGTGATTGTGAGAACTTTTTTACAACAAAATTATTTTCAGCTAGCACGATTTCTGCGCGCAGGCCATATTTCGTTAAAACGGGCTGGTATTCACGGCCGGAAACAAGATATTTTAATGTCGCGTACAACCGAATAATAAATGTAGCGTACGAACAAATTTCACGATGAGATAAAGTATCCTCTCTTGAAGTTGTAATAAAGATATCTTTTTAAATTTGCATTTTCTAAGGAGAAGAAGTTTCTTTAAAAACTAATATCGTTAATAAATATCTGTTTAATTATCCCGAATTTACAAGTGTTTTTCTTTAAGAAGATTGCATCAAGCTTTTCACCGAAATGTTATTTTACCAATTAAGTTTGGAGACATTTTAGAGAAGAAATAAGAGTGCCTTATTAAATATAAAACGCGTCGCCTAGCAATGTCAAACAATGAAGGAAAGCTACGTTCAGATACGTGCTCCGAAATCCCCCACGAGCGATATCGTGTACGTGCATAGGATGAAGGATTACGCTCGTTTAGACGACGCACGACATACGTCGCGAAATCTTATTAGCCGAAAAACGTTGCGGAGTGTAGTGAGGCACTTCCTGAGACCCGGAGCAACGCCTCGAAAGCAAAACGGGCGAATAAAGCCGCCATGGGAAAGCGCGATGTCGGTATCCCGGAGTATTGCGTTTCGCCCCGGGAGATCTTAAACCGTATGTGCTTTGTCAGATTTTCGAAAGAGATAGAAAATCGCGATTTCCGACATCGTATTCCGTGTACTTTCAGGGGAGATGTGGCTCCGATGTTCTCCACCAATGTAAGCGCTATTTTTATTCAAGTTCCTTTGATGGAGCACATATAATACTGTTATATTATATATATTTGTAAACCATAGATATATACAAAATTCTAGCGGATTATGAAAAAAGTTTCTGACACGCACTTCATTTGTAATGCGCGCGGGGTTTTATCAAAACTCCGCTATTAACTAGATTTGAAAAATTAATCTGAGAGTACCACACTTTCAATTGAAACGCTATCGACCGCTGTTTTGAATTCTCGAACGGCATAGAAATGCGCCAACAGCCATTTTCGCGTTAGCTCTTTCCACTGCAACGTGTTCTGTAAACTACGACACAGTGTAGATATTTCCTGTTTCAATTTTATCCAACGAACATTTTGGCAGACTTTTCATTCCTTTGCGAAGATTCTTGTTTTACTAGCGCACAAATCCGCGGACGGCCATACGTTCCGAACGGAACGGAAAACGTGGACGTTTCTGCAGAAACCCCATTCTACATACACCAGGTCGGCTGGTGTAAGCGACAAATATAAGTTTGTCCGTCTTAAAGCGGATACGCCGAGATCTCCCAAGATGAAACGCCGGGAACAATCGTGACCGACGTGATCCGGCACGGCGTTCGTAGTTTCAAAGAGAAACTTAGCGAAGTCTCGACCAAGTTTTGTGATACCGTGAAACTTGGGAACATTTCAGAAGCCGTCGCGGTGTAATTAAAAAAGGAATTTTTTTTTCCTCTGATTTATGCAAAGCCGCACGAAAATTTATATTGCGACAAAAAGTCCCTTTATACTGTTATGGTAATAATAAGTTGATCGTAACGAACGCTCAGTTTCTCCGGAATTTGAATAAGAATAGAATACTCGTACATAAAATCGAGTTACGAAGGTGAATTCAAGCCGCGATACCACAATCCGATTGGAATTTCAAAGAAACGTTTCAAGTAATCGAAATAATTGCTAATCCTGGAGAGCAGCAGCAAATTAATCATATAATCTGGTGGTTTTCTATACATAAGCAAAAGTGTGGAGACTGACGAAAGTTTAACCGACGAATAAATCAATTCTCTGTATAAATTGTCCTTCCCGTTGTTCACGGTGCCCGGCCAAACCACTGAAACGAATTAACTGCGACTGTGGGGAGCGAGCACCGCCGAAAAAAACGGAGCAAAGCGAATTTGGCGCTACGACCCAAGGGAATGTAATCCAAAATAATGCCCACGGGGAACGCTGGAGCCTTATTTATCCGTGGAAATGAAAATTGGCGAGAACAGCGATGTAATTTGGTTGCCAATGTACACTATAAAAGTTCTAAACATATATATATATATATATATATATATGGGGTATGTATAAAGCAACTGTATCAGCTCAATTGCCGCAGGTTACCGGACGCAATTGTGCGACATTGCGATAAAACTATTAGAATGATGAAGTTGGAGATAAACGTGTCTCTTACACTGAAACAAAAAAGTATTGAATCAAGAAAATATTGTCTGATTCAACTACATACTGCGGTCACGGGTTGTCTTGTTCAATAAAAAAAAATATGTATTTGAATAAAATATGTTTAATTGAAAAACATATGTTTGAATTAAAGAAATACTGTCAACTAAACATATTTAGTAATATTAGCAACTTTTTTTTCTCAGTGTACTTTTCGTCTCTACCTCAGACGCAACAGCTCTCACGTGTGTCTCAATGTCGCGAGAATTGTTATTCTTGTAATATTAATTCGATGCACATTATTAAAATATTCAGATCGAAAGTCGGATGAGAACGTTCGTAGGTAACAATATCTTCCATTTACTGCCAACGGTCACAGCATCGCTGCACTTAAGTACTTAACTTCGCAAAGCCTATTATCCCAGTAATTGAGGATTGAAATTTAATTATGTCATCAACTATATATAGATCCAAATAGCATCAAAATCAATCAATGTAATGCAAATTATCCGACGAAAATAACTGACTTAGTTCGACTTAACTTAAACGAATCAACGATTATTGAAAATCCCATGATTCCAATTCCAGATTGAAAACAGATCGAATATCATCTCCACGAGTGTTACTAAAGTTGAAGTTATTTGAACGAATCTGTAAAATTCACGAACGAGCATGCTGACTTGCTCGCGAAAGATGAAGATAATTGCGAACGTCTTGCAGCTTCTTGTTTCCGTCAGCGTTTGGACACGATATTTTGCGAGATGAGAAGCGCAAGTAGAGATAATAATCGCGCCAGCTAGCTTAGAAAGTATTTCTCGCTGCTTATCCTCTTCCCGTCTCTTTCACTTACGATTTAAATCTCCTTTGCCACCACCGCGCCATCGCTATTACACGGGGAGCGAAAGATATATACCGTGTCTCGCATGCGAGACGTAACAAACAGCGATATAATTCTCGTGGCTGACGGAATGCATTTGCAACTTTTTAACGCATCCAATATCTTATGGCTGAAGTCGTGAAAGGGTGCGATTCGCTTGTGCGTACAACGTTCGCAGTAAACGTTCGTATAGGAAACGTGACATGATACTGTATTCGCGATTAAAGCCGACGAAACCTTAATTAAAACGTGTCACATGTAAATGGGAAATCACTCGTATTATACCGCGAATACGTGCAGATAAAATATTCAGTGCATTTTGTGGTCTATTTCGTCCCATTTATAATTTCTGGCTGATCAAATTTTACCTCATCCCGACCTTTAATTACACGCAACGGGTCAAATTCATTACGACGAAACCCATAGGCTACAGCGCATCCCAATATTCGTTGAATATTGCGCTCATATTTTTTTACATATATTACACGGTTCAATAATTTACACGGCAGAAAAATGTTAACTTTAATTGTTGAGCGTTTTTACGAAATTTCAAATTGATAAAAATTTCCCCAAATGAAGTCCTAGCTTCTCGACGCGTCGATTATTTTCATAGGTGAAATTTCGAAAGATACGAGGAGCCGTCTCGGAAAAGTGTAATCGATGTATTTTTCCGACAAAACCACTCTTGTCCAGCAGCCGAGACTTCTTCCCGTTTTCATGCGCAAAGCGGGCGCGGCGCACCGCTTTTTACGAACATTTCATCGTTCTACCACATCACGAGAGTTCAAGCTCCTGGCGTTTCCCTAGGAACGCCATACGCGGACGCCGTCTATTAAATTTTTCCACGTTTCGCTCCGTTCTCTTCTCCGGAGAATTCCGCGTCGCATCGCGGCGAGCGCTTTACTCTCCAGGATCCCTCTGCGATAATTGAATTTCCGCGGCCGATTTAGCGAGAAGGTGTGTGGTCATCGCGCGAATGGGAGAAAATAATACTGCCGATATGGGCGTTCGCGGGCCGCACTGCTAATTACCGGAACCCAGCGCAAATTATTAACGGGCCGTTCACGCGGCACTTATTACCGCCGATATCGATTCGGCAAATTTTATTTGTCCCTCTGGCTCTCGCGCATGACGTAAATAGAATACGTACGCGATCGCAATACGAATGCCGACTATAATATTCGACGTGCCGTCTATAACATACGTCCGGTGATGAGTAGCGCGTAAACGGCATAAATGCACGCATACCGGCATCATTTACGGTTTAATTATCTCACCCATGGCGGAAATTAAACCGTATTGAGTTAGAGATAGAACTAATGTCGTTCTCTTCGCAACTGTAATATTGATTGAGACTTACGCGGAGATGATGTTGCCAATTGATCTCTCTTTAATCGAAGTGTCATTCTATTCATTTCGTCAATAATTCAAGATTTAATCGAAATAAAGTCAATTGATTTCTTCAATATTCACAAAACATGTGATGTATGCTTGTTTTAGCAGCATTTAGTTTCTTGATGCTCACCGAACGTTTATTTTAAAACTCTAATCCGATGTTAGGGTCAATTTTTGACGCTACAGATAAATCGAAACACTAATTGAAAATTTATCTATAAAATTTGAACAAAGTAATGATTTATATCGTACTCTGATGTATTTTAGTATCATTATTAGATCAGAGTAACAAAACAAACATTTTGAATTACACGAAAAATATAAAATATAATTTCACTAAAAATGTAAATTTCAAACAAGTTAAATTGCCGCGAACGTTCGATGAGAGTGAAAAAACGAAAGAGCCACCAGATGCGTCACAAATGCAGGATACAGGATTTAAACAGGTGCGTGCTAAAGCAGACGCGATTCGCGGAGCGAGCTTTATGCAACGGTTTACCGTCTCAGGGAGGAATAAGCGAAGTTTCGTTACCGGAATAATGCCAGACTGTCCCGCCTTACTAATTAACAAACAGCTATAGCAACGTCGTAAATACAATCTGGGTGACTTACACGGAATGCGAGTTGTCGTTACCGGAACCTGAGTTCTTAATTACGGGCGTTTGTGCACCCTCCCTCCCGCCTCGTATCGCAGAACCGTCCCCGTGCAAAGGACTTTTCGATCGACTTCTCGCAGTTCGGATGCAGAAGACGTTCGCCAATTCTTTGAAGCCTCCGAGAGGCTGCGAACGAGCGAGGAATTGTTAATAAGTCGACTAGGATCGTCGTGGAAAATCCTATTATCGCTTCTTTTCGCCCCTGCTGACGTTTTTAGTGGCGCGCAAGAAGGAAATTACTCGCAAAGTTGCAACGTTGTGTTTGTAATCCGGATTTATTAATTGTTATCATTAGCTTTCCAGCTTAATTCAGTTATCGCGTCTACAATTAGACCGATCGTATGTTAATCACGTCATATAATTGTAACATAGATAAGGAATTATTTATACAGTGAGATGCAATTTATATTAAACAAAGAAAGAGTACTCTCTACAAGTCAATCAGTGGATTATCACTGAAAACAGTGAATATTCAATGATTCAGAATTATAATTGCGGCACTTAATTATTCAGTGCTACAACTGTTTTCAGTGACACTGGTTGACTTTTAGAGAGTACATCTACGCTACTATAAATCGAATGTGTACGACTGCTATTAAAATTATGCAGGACCCTCCCGACAAAAGATATTATCGTCTATCGATTTAACGGGGCAAAATCAATTATCTCCCAAAAATCGTGACAACACCGTTTCGATTAGCGGAACGAATTTCGCGCGACAGTCAATATATCAAATTTTCCCTTAGCACAATTAATATTAAACAAAGAAAGAGACGGCGTACTCTGTACAAGTCAATCAGTGGATTATCACTGAAAACTGAATGTTCAATGATTCAGCTATAATTACAGCACTTAATTATTCAGTGCTACAACTGTTTTCAGCGACAATGCACTGGCTGACTTTTAGAGAGTACGCTACTATAAATCGAATGTGTATGACTGTTATTAAAATTATGCAGGTGCCTCCCGACAAAAGATATTATCGTCTGTCGATTTAACGGGGCAAAATCAATTATCTCCCAAAAATCGTGACAACACCGTTTCGATTAGTGAAACGAATTTCGCGCGACGGTTAATACATTAAATTTTCCCTTGGCACAATTATATCGGCATTATATTTTTTTTGCGCCCGCAGCTCTTTGTGAATGCAGAGCAGACACGCGTGGTACGCGTTGCCGTGCGTTTCCCATTTTTTTTCATGACGAGCGAAATGCATTCTATTCTCTGTTGTATACCGGCCCACCAGTGTTTTCGTAATGTGTTTTACCGTCGAACGTGCCAACGCAATACTTACGATCCGGCGAGAATATCATATACTGGCGCGTTTCGCACGCGAACCATCCACCGGCAATCATCCCCGGGCGCAAAAACGCCCGCACGCGAAATTTCGATCGCGGGGTTTCGATAAGAAAATGATTTACGTTCGAGGAGTATTATAATTCCATTCGCGAGCTTCCCGGGGCTTATAAAGGGAATAGACGATGCACTGCGGCAGCGAAATGACAATGCGGTTCTGCAAAGTTTCCAACAAAGTCGCGCGATACATTTTTTTTTTATGTATTATTTAACGTATTCCGCGACCCAATGCGCAATGGAACGGCCGATGGAATCCCCTTCCCGTATCAAGTAACAACGTCGCGATTCTTCGATGCACAATTTTTGGAAAACGCGCTGGGAATTTTGCGCGAATGCCGCGCATGAAGATGCTCGAGCGAGAACAGAAATCCGCTTACTATCGGCCAAATTCTCGGCGAATTCCACGCCACTATCCCGCGCCAATTAAAACCTCCACCGCGGTCCGGCCGAAAAGCGAAATCGGCCGCGGTAACGGATAATAGTACGAGACGCAGGAGCGGAGAGATCTCGTGAGCTTAACGATCTGCGGAAATGCAAATTGCGGGAACCGTGTACACATTCAGACCGTAAATGCAAATTGTGCGGAAAGAACTGGACGTAAGATTACTGTATATACATTTCCGCGCCCAAGAAACACGCGGCGCGCATTTAATTTACGCATCCTATCCAGCTCGTCCGAGCGTTTACAACGCTTTAAACGCATTGAAATGTGAATGTAAGTAATCTTTCTCTCTCGCCTGCGGGATTACAGTCAAATAAATGAGATAGTTTGAATCAAGAGAACGTTGCATATCCCGCAATTTGAAGCATGTCGAGTCTATTTGCGAAACACTATACTCATATGTGCACTGCACACTTGAATCCAAATGCGATTGTTTGATTTTCATCTCGTGTTTAAATTGAATGCGATTTTCATTTCAGATAAACAAAACTCATATTCGCGCAGATTGTATTTAACGCTAAATAGCGATGTAACTGGTCTATCTCGTTAATAGAACCATCCTTGTTGGTTGAGCGGTATCTCCTATGCGCAAATACACGACGCTGATACTTTAATAAAGATACAAGGGATATCTCGCTTTATCAAATTTCTGTTTAATTTCGTAGTTGGAAATTATGAAAATTTAAAATTCACAAGAAAGAAAGCGGAAAAAGCTGACGTCAAAAGACGTCGTGGTTATCGAGAATATCGATAACAACGAATTCGCTTCGGTGAAACACATACTCCCGCCGTCCCAGCGAAAACACTAACGTCGAATCAACGTCAAATCGACGTCGATGGAGTCGAAACCGCGTTCCAACCGTCAGTTTTCATAAATTGAGTTTGGGAGCTTTATTTTCTCTATTAAATTACTACGTTCAATCTACTTTTAGCATCTTATTGGAGAGAACTGCCAAGTTAACTTATTTAATGCAAATAAATTTTAATACAAGAAATTAAGCTCCAAAAATTTATCAGTTATTTTCGAAAACTGTCGCTTTCGACCCCATTGACGTTGATTCGACGTTGATTTTGACGTTAGTGTTTGCACTGGGGTAGTGCCAACCTTCGGTTGGCAGCAGTCGTGAGTAAAAATTGGGTTGTATTTTAACGAAGAAACAAATAATGAAACGCACACGCGCAGATTGTATTCGGCGTTCATTGACGGGAATTAAAAAGTGACTTCTTTTTTTTTATACGCACAGGTAAAAAGTATATCGGATTTAATACGCGTTTTAACCCAAATTTGGGAATCATTGCGGCGAGCGATGCATCAGAGTGTGAACAGCGGCATACATTTTTCATCGGTCTCCCGATGCTTCCGAAAAGGTTATCTGGCACTCTTCCCACACGGTTACAAAGGCGGAAGATGCATATATAGGCGAATGGAAAACGAGAGGCATCGATTCGTGGGGCTTAACCAAATTTCGTAAAATCGCCTTTGATGCGGTTTCACAGTTCGCGTAACCGACTAACGTCAAGTAGAGCTACACGTTTATAAATATGTACGACAAAACTTACCCACAAAATACGCCTTGAACAACTAAATATTATATCGTAATCATCATCCGTCCTTATAATCCTACGAATCTTTGTCAAACATTATTTGTAGTTTAAAGAAAAATGGTAAACTCGCGATATCAATTTAATTTTACCCTAATATTTTGTATCAGCGATTCTCGAAATGACGTTTAACAATCTTTTTCAATAAAAAAAAAGCGCAATAATACATTCGAGAATAGTACAATATCAGATTTCATAAAATGCGGGGCATGTCGGGGCATATCGTTTTTAATCATTTATACGTTCAGGACAATTTCAATGCAAACGCTTTTATACCCAATATTGGTGATATTGAGAATACTCGTTCGCGCTGCGAGATATATACAGGCGAAGCGAAGCTTTTAACACGGATGCGGCAATTTTACGGCACTATATTTCTATCGTCTTATCGCGCGCCGTAATAAATTTTCGCGCGACGATTATGCGAAAAACGTCCAAAAATCGTACGATAAATTATCATTTTGCCGCCCCTGTTGGCAAACGCAATCCGACATGTTCCATTTATTTTGCCGCGCGATCTATCGATAAATTATGATATGAAAGAATTCGGCATATAAACGCGTTTCATTTTGCAACGATCCAAGAAAATCATTAAAAGCAACAGCTATTTATTTAATAGATAACTTTTGTGGGCAAGCGATTGTTGCTAATTTACACTGTCGACGAAAATATCGCGGCGTCACACATCTAACTCGATATCACAATCGTTCCGAAAATGTTCGAGACACGGTGCTACCCGATATCTACGGTGAGGTAAATTAATGCGGGCCGGCTTCTCCTAGAAGAGTAAACTATACTGGCGTACGAATGGAGGCGACCCCTTTGGAGCTGAGGCGACCGGGCAATCAGGAAGTTAATTACGACAATGTTATGCAAAGGCGTCCGTCTTCTCTCGCGTTGTAATAGCACGGGTCGCAATCTATGGCGAGAAATTTTCCCTTTACCTGCGTTCGACTCTTATAACCAGCGCGGCGGCACATTAAACGGGAAGTTCTGCCCCCTGCCGCCCCCTCGCCCTTTTCTCAGCCTCGAAATGCATAAATCCTCCAACTAATGTCGTGCAATTTGTAATCCGCGGCAGCTTCCAGTACATAAAGTTCATATATTACACCTCTATGAATCACTACTTTCCGCGTGGCTCGCGCCGTCGTCCGTTCCAGCAATCGTTAACCGCGGTGAATTCCAATGTTTGTTATTTCAGCCATAATAACGGCGCGGGGCAAACGAATAATGGTATGATTTCCTTGCATTTGTATCGCCGCTTTTTTCGCGGCTCGCGATAATTGGCTGACACATCAGCGATACGACGCGTTGTATAATGTCTGCGCGCAACGATTATTTTCTCTTTTGTAAAGAGTAAAGCAAAAAATTAAACAGAATTATTTTAATTTAACGTTCACCTGAGCCCTCTCACATATTTTCATATTTATATTTAGCATCGCGACGTTATTGCAAATTTATTATACTTTCTTGATTTTTGCCCAATATTTTTGATACTTTTATTATTTCCATCTCCCGTTAATGCGATAAATTCTGGAAATATTATCGCGTATATTTAGTCCCGCATATTTCCCCGAGCCGAACGCCAATTGCCGCGCGTTATTTCGATAAATTACGAATTGATGGCCGCGCGCGCGCGCGCGCGCATTCTATTTAAGAACACTCTAAATACGGGAAATACTTAGTGCGTCGTTTCCACTCTCCCGAGATTGCGAAACGAGACGTTTCGCCGCTCGAAATGAGAACTTAGTGCGGGAGCGAGGTGATGATTTCGAGTGTTAAGTCGCTTCCACTTGTCATCGATCGAACCTCGAAGGATTAACGGTCGTTCACACGATTCGCGGCCCGTGTCGACTCGCATACGTCGACATTCAGTTCAGTGACCCATGACATCCCGTATTATACATTCATGAACTTTCTCATCTCCCCGTTTGCCACCTTTATGAAAAAACTCTTCCGTTTTAAAATATTGAAACATTTGAGATGAGTAGTTACATATGTTCGAAAATTTATGAGAGAGAAAATTCCGTGGATCTCAGTTATTGGCTTATTAATATTTATATTTAATAGAATATCTAACTTCCTGCTTCCGATTATTATTTCTGCTCTGTTGAATGTGCAATTTGCGCAACGTGAAAATTGCATTAATGTAAAACCTGCGCGAAAACTTCTCAAAAACAACGTAATTACCTTTCTATTTTTAGAACGAGAATGGAAATATACACGGCGAGAGGGGGACGTTCTAGCTTTTTCCCAACCTCTGTAATTTGTTAACGGAATTATTATTGTCGGTACTAAAAACGTCGGTACTAAATACTAAAAACGAATTACACAATGGGAAACACCGTGGGATAAATAAACCTTAAAATGGACAAAATAAATAATTGGACGGTCGAGTCAACTGCAAGTCGCAGATAAACTGCCACTCCATAATTACCTCTGAGGATAATTGACGTGAGAAAAAATCCAGCTCGCGTTTAGCCGCGAGTTGGACTCGGCCCAAAATGGCCTTTAAAATCAGTTTGGGGTAAACGCGGCTATTTGTACGCGGCCATTAAATTATCTCCGAGACGTTTAAGGCATTCTCGAGAAATGGATCGACAAGAGTCACGGAAATAAAGCATATCTTCCGTTCGCGGCGCGAGTATACACAAATCATATCCCGCTCGATACGCGAGGGCACATATTGCTCGTAGCTGGCTACAGGTATCTTTCGCGTCACGAAAACGTCGCACGAAGGGGAATAAAGACGTGCACGCCCTACGGACGATACGACACCTCCGAAATAATAATCAAGTCGACACACCGCAGAGCTTGCGCCTAGCCGTTCCATCTTCCCTCGGCATAGTTCGCTCTACCGCGGTGCAATCTGGTTAGCGCTCGGCGACGAGGGAAAGTTAGCCGGAGTCTGGTTCGCGAGGACCGTCATATTTTCCGGGTGTCACTCGTAACTCACTCCCTTCATCCTTCCTTTAAGCGCGCCGCGCGCGCGAGTCGGCTTAACCCGTTCGCAAAGACGGCTCGAGTTGGTACATTATGTACGTTTCGTTAGAGCGACGAGTCCCGCTCGTGCCGGGGACGCGGAACAAGAAAGCTGCTCAATGAGGGGAGCCCTCGTTTGCCCAACTTCCTCTCTCTCTCTCTCTCTTCTCGTCATTAAAGAGCCGATGAAACTTATAAGAGACACTCCCGTCACACGCGATAACTACCTAGGCGGGGACGGTGAATTTCCGCTGAAAACATCCCGAGCGCCGCCGAACCGTCGAATCCAAATCGTCGCCGGGGAACTTCAGTCAGTAATTATGATTATACGTGTGGGAAGACGGTTTGGAATTTTACAGTCGAGTAATTTAATTGTTGAGAAAATACTAAGGAAACGAATCTCGGGACGACTTGAAAAGGCGGTAGAGATTAAGCGAAATTACGTAGAAATACTTTCTAATCGTGGTAAAACGGTCAAAGAACTTTCCCAAAGTCGGTTCTTTTTTTTAATCGAAAGACTTGAATGTTTCACTTAAACTTGCAGCAATTTCAAGAAACCTTGCCGAAATTTTTGAGTAAATCAATTTCAACTTTAAGAAAGAATAAATTTTATAATTAATTCAGGAGCATATTAAATGATAAAACTGGTGTACGTTTAGTTTATTATCATACAGTACCGGCCAATAATATATCACCTTTTGATTTTTTCAGCACAATTAATTTTGAAGTGCTTGAATGAAAAATTCGAAAATCATTATGTACTTTGTCAAATTTCATTACCTTTCGTGTGCAAAATGTACCTATTATCGGGTGTCTACTGTAAAATTTTGAGCACCTTCGGTACACTTCGACGAAAGTTATGCCCAGAAAACCTAAAGGTGATATGCTTTTGGCCGGTACTGTATATGTACGTTGGAATTATCGCGATTCATGTCGTAATTTATTCTCATGATATTGTAATTAAGATTTGCACTAAAAATGAAAGCGCGGAAAGGGCGAACTTTCTAAAGGCGAAGGGAATTTATCTGGTGAATCCTGGCGCCAATTGAACATGGGCGTTTTCATCATCCATCAATTTCTTATTTCATTTAGGTCGGAAAATTGATGTGCACTCGTTCTTTTTCGCGCTCACACCGCTCACAAAAAGCTCCTTTTCAAGATCGATCGCGCTCTATTATTTAAACTATCGTTACTGTGAATAAATAATATCTAAAAGTATCTAAAAGGGCACGTACAGCTTACGTCGCATCTCGAGTGCAGATTTTAAGTGGTATACCGATTAATCGCAAATCTAGAAACTAAGACCTTTACAGCAATACTTTCGCGAAAAGTTCTCAGTTTAGACGTGTGTAAAGTGCATCAAAATATTTTCAATAATTGGTAGCCCAATAATTGTAATCTAATTCGCAATCTAATTGCAATCTTCCTTTACAGTACGGGGAGGGGAGTACTGTATGCTAAATATAGCATTTTTAAATAATTAGAAATCGTTTATCAGTTTAACACGTGAATTTACTGACGGCAATGATTCCATCTAAATGAAACTGTGTTATGTCCGAAAAGAAACCAGCCCACGCTGGGTGGAAAACGGTATACGACACACATTTTCGATCGCAATTATTGCGCTACCAACATCTTGCTCGGACCTTAAAGGCGCTCTCGTTTGTTTGATTTATGTCATAATTTATTTTCAATAATATCGCACGTGTCATTCTATATTAGACTTAAAATTGCGCTTCTTTTTTCGGTGACGCAGCGTACGGACGTGACGCCGGAGACGTGTTATAATTTTGCGAGCTAAGCAATGTAATGACGATGATTCTGATAATGTCACGGAGACGGACACGCATTAGTCCGGACTTGCATGCTATTATCTTGCCGCTATGTCTAGCAAACTGGCATCATCAATGGGACATGTAGTTCCACCCAAGATGCAATACGATCTCCTTCGTGCACAGATCATGCTCCAAGCGACGATAAACGAAGCAATTTAGGTTGCCCTCCTAAAGCGTACAATATCAAAAGTCTAATTCGCGTTACGTATCTTACAGATTTTCAACATTAGCCTTGTTTTCTGTTCCTACACTAGTGAACTAGTGCAATAAATTAGAGTAATAGCAGTACTGTTTATTGCGATACATATATTACCACATGTCTCGGTG
Source organism: Vollenhovia emeryi (assembly GCF_000949405.1). NCBI lineage: Eukaryota > Metazoa > Arthropoda > Insecta > Hymenoptera > Formicidae > Vollenhovia > Vollenhovia emeryi. The sequence goes on along the minus strand of NW_011967237.1, from coordinate 2,707,446 downwards.
GTCGAATTGGTTGAGACGCCCGCCTAGAGTGTAGAGAGGTCCAGGTTCAAACCCTGGCCGAGGTAATATTTATCGCAAGGAATTTCTTTAATTAGAATTTGCCAGCCATGGGTCGTCATGCAATTTTCTACACTGGTTAATCAATTACTGGCGCTAAATAATTCTTTAAATTGGAGTAAGACAAGCATATTTTTTTCTCATTCTAGCTTACTGCACCGGTTCACCAGTGCAGGAACAGAAAACGAATCTATTGTCAGCGCGTTTGGAAACGCGTCCTTGATGCAACCCGCATATCTAATTTCGTAACCATCGGAAATTTCACCTTATCGCGAATTAGCTCGGCGTGCTTCGTGTTTTATTAAAATAATCTCTCAAATAATTGCATTATGCATAAAATAAATAAAATAATCTACAATTGCACTTGTGCAACTGGACATTAGCTCTTCGACAAGGAAACATTTTAATTTTCCTCCGAGACAACAAATTGCTATCGAAAACCTTTATATACACACGAGGATTACGTGTATTAAGTAGAACAGAACGCGCACTGGTCCGCCATTGACAAGTACGCGTTGCTCGTCAATTTCCAGAGTATTTTTACCATGTTTATGTCGGCACGGATGATATTGATCACCTGGAAAACTCGAAGATATTCGTATTTTTTCTGGGCCAGTCCCCCGTTATGGTCTTTCTGCAGAATAAACATTCACGCGCGCAAACAGTACGGGTACATCGGAAACGTATTTGCGAAAGTGGCTGAAATTTGCAATCTCGCGCGCTTTGTAGGCACTCGGCGCGCTCCGTCCGACGGCCAATATTGTTTTTCATAACACGACGTGAAATGCGCGCGGCGATGACATCTGATCGCCGATCGGGAATCAATGAATGGCCTCTATATCCTTACGTCGGACACGAAAACGTAAATATACGAGCGCGCAACACGTGTGCGCGATCCGTGATTATACGCCGATGTTTGCAGTCAGTAAATGTTGCGTCCTACTGGCGCGAAATTACTCTTGAATGTTCGTTCTGTCGTGTACGTCATTAATTACCTTGTCAACAACGTATTATTGGATTGTCGTCCAACAGAATCGGCGACGAGTGTTCTCACCGCTTCGACGGACCGAGAAACCGCTCGACAAAGAGAGGCCGCAGATTTGTTTAAATGGCATAAGTTTGTAAAGCAAGCGCCGCGAAGAAAACTGGCGTGCCACCTACGAGACTACTGAAAAGCACTTTCGGTCGCCAATTAAAATATCAATTAAGTCGGATATGCGGATGAGAGAGATTACATCTCAACCCTGAAGCAACTGGCTCGAATCGGCGCGGCGTACACATTCGGTGTGCGAGCGCAGTAGCATCCAATCCGCTTATAACGGCTGCGGCGGAAATTTCCGGCATCGAGACCGGCGAGCGAGCCATCAGGTCGACCATTATTCGTTCCGAGTCCTGTAGCGGCGCAGCAGGCGCGTATTTTCCTCGGGGCGGCAGCTGGCACAGGGACACCACTTTGTACCAGCGGCTCGAATCGTATGCGATGCCCCTCTCACGCCTGCGTACGCGAACGCGCGCTCCTGTCGTTTTCGACAGCGACATCGCCTTTAAGGGAAGCACCGAAAGGTCATCCGAACAAGACCGAGTGCTGCTTCGCAGAGCGAGAATAAATAACTGTCTTAAGTAGAAATTAATGTCGAAAGCGAGGGGTAAATCGCTGACCAAATTCATGCACACCAGTGCCCACTAATGCCCAGTAGGCATTACATTATCTCATTTTATCTTATTTATCTCGTTTTATCGTATTTTATCTTTATAATCCCCCAGCAAGGCCTAATGCCCAAAAATGCCTAGTAAAGCCTAGTAATGCCCAGTAATGCCGCAAATTTGTACACCACAATGCCCTTAGCGGTTTTCCCCTCGATTTTATCTTGTACACCAATGCCCACTAATGCCCAGTGGGCATTACATTATCTCATTTTATCTTATTTTATCTTTATAATCCTCCACCAAGATGTAATGCCCAAACTAATGCCCAAAAATGCCTAGTAATGCCTAGTAATGCCCAGTAATGCCGCAAATCTCTACACCACAATGCC
>NW_011967237.1:2680543-2704466 GCF_000949405.1 Vollenhovia emeryi | reverse complement strand
AATTGGCAGTTTCCCCCTCGATTTTAATGCTCACTAATGCCCAGTGGGCATTACATTATCTCATTTTATCTTATTTATCTTGTTTTATCTTATTTTATCTTTATAATCCCCCAGCAAGATGTACTGCCCAAACTAATGCCCCAAAAATGCCTAGTAATGCCGCAAATCTGTACACCACAATGCCATCAGCGGTTTCCGCCTCGACTTTGTCTTCACAATGCCACAGCAAAGCCTAATGCCCAAACTGATGCCCAACAAAATACCTAAATTGCTTACTTTCGTGTTCGTTTAACGCACAATTGAAAAGCCGAAAATTAGATTCCGACTGCGCGTCCTTGTCATTGTCGCAAATATCATCGAAATAATTTTGTCGCGATTTTATCCTCCACATTATATCGCGTTACGTTCCGTCACGGCAGTTACGACAAAATTACGAACGCGCCGATGCCAATATAACTGTTAGTATCTGATAATGTTCGACGCAATCTGCTCCTGACGGACGCCAACAGATGTAATGAGTTACAGTATAATCAAAGCCTCGGTAGCGAAATGGTTAATGCACTGGATGCAAACGGCTCTTCGCGATGTGTTGCGTGCGTGCGCACGTGCGTGCCGCGCGCATGTATTACGGTTAGTCCCGCGATCCCGAAACGGCCGAGCCTAAGGGACCCGGATACGTCGGTTGCATGTACTCAGGTGTGTACTCCGTTGCAAGCGTGATAAACCGTGATAAATGCTCCCGGCGACGCGGAGAAAAGCGTAATTAACGCGGAAAAAGAGGGAGGAAGGGGGGGAGGGAAGAAGACGAATTGGTTGTCGCCAACTATCGCGTCATAATTCTCGATATTCGCGACGGGGCCGCGGCGGAATTGCGGGCTCGCATTCCGCATTTGAATACCGCCGACGCGTGCAACGCGTACAGAGCCATTTAAATGCTAAGCAGCAGACATGCACAGCTCGCGTTTAATTATTTTTTCTTTTTTGCGTTCCTGGTAATCCACTGTGTGGAAACATTGCGGAACGTTAAACGCGCTCCGTGCGCGATGTCGTTAATTACTCCCGCAGCATTTTTCCCTTCGCCGTAATACCACGTGATAATCAACTACTAAATTCTCTCCGGGGGGAGAGGGGAGTCAAATTGAAAAACGAGATCGAAAACGACCGATGAGTCGCGAAGTGATGAATCAGCTATTCGCGATGCCGCCAAACAAAATCCCGCAATTATTTTTGCAAGCGATATTTTTCAGGTGAATGCGCGACAAATATTTTCCTGTACAAATATCAATTTCTATCCCCAAATTAATACAACTCGTAGAGCCGATTTTTCCAACCTGTTACAATCGTTTTACAAACGTCGTTTAACTGCTAACAACAGGTTGATCGACTCCCTATATTTTTCTATATTGTTATCTATAAACAATAGGAGACAGAGAATCGATTAATCTCCAGTTATCGGTTAACCGACGCTTGTAAAATCTAGTCCTAATTAATAATTAAACTATGTACCTATCTTTGTGCAATTTGAAGGGAAAGCAAAGACGCAAGAGATTTAAAAACGTGGGTTACCCCACCATACTTCAAAGGGTTGAATATATTCCTACCGGGCGTAACATTTGCAAACGTACGTTCGCGACGCAAGTATTACACGCATTAACGGGCGACTCGCGCGAGAGGCACCGTAACCGGAGGAGATAAATCACAGAGGGGTAAAAAAAATCTTAGAAATTCACGTATGCGCATAACTTGCGAGTTTGAAGCAAAAGTACTTATCCGGGTTAGAGCAAACTTTCCGCGCGCAAACACGGGGGTAGGTAGTTTTAAAACATAAATGCGAACATGATATCAGGGCACGACGCGCGCGCGTGCCACGTGCACGCGCGCACGTGTGTGGCCGCCGCATGCGAATGTGTGGATTACAAAAATAACGTCCTACACCCGGAATTCTGCCGCGAGTGACACGGCGCGTCGCGCGAGCGTCGTGTAATCGCACGTTTCGATAGAAATAAACGTTCTCTCGTGATGTGTACCGTCTACCATATAAAAACGAACGAACATGAAAATAATACATATATGTTCACTCACCGTGCGCCGTTTCCATCTCTGTAAAAGAAAAAAGTATACGTTTATTATGAACATTGCATTTCAACGAAAGTACACGGAGAATTTTCTCTCAACCCTGAAAATTATGGTAATCGTGGTATTTTCAAGAATTTTATGAAAGTTCAAGTTTTACTATACATTTAGTAAATTTTACTAAATGTATAGTAAAACTTGAAGAAACTTCCATAAAATTCTTGCGTTCAGTAAATTTTACTAAATACACAGTACAATTTCCAAAGACTTTCATGAAATTCTTCAAATTGCCATGTTGTCCCACAACTATCACGAACTACAGGATAAATTCTAAGAGAAAATTCTTTCAGTGTATAAGAGAAAAACTGGGAGATGCGCGAGCGGAGGCGTCCGCAGGGGAGGGCAAGAGGGGGCATTGTCCCTCCTCTTGAAATTAACATGAAACTAAACATTTGTTCTTCCTTTGACAAAGAAAAGAGCCTTATATACCGAAAGATGTACACGAAGAGAATTTTCTCTAAAAATTTATCCTGAAAATTGTGTAATCGTGGGACAACCTGGCATTTTAAAGAATTTTATAAGAGGTTTTTTAAATTTGACCGTACATATTTACCAAGAAAATTACTAAGTATAATTACTAGTAAAATGTTTGGTAAAATTTCAAAAAACTTATAAAATTCTTCGAAATGTCGTGTTGTCCCTCGATTACACAATTTTCAAGATAGATTTTCAGAGAAAATTATCTTCGTGTACAAACTTGAATTTATAAATATTTTACTAGTAACAGGTTTGGTGAAATTTCAAAAAAACTTTCATAAAATGCTTCGAAATGCCGCGTTGTTCCACGATTACACAATTTTCAGGATAAATTTTAAGAGAAAATTATTTCCGTGTACAAACTTTACTTTATAAATATTTTACTAGTAAAATGTGTGGTAAAATTCCAAGAAAAACTCATAAAATTGTTCAAAATGCCGCGTTATCCCTCGATTACACAATGTTCAAGATAAATTTTAAGACAAAATTATCTTCGTGTACAAACTTTATTTTATAAATATTTTACTAGTTAAATTGTGTGGTAAAATTTCAAAAAAACTTTCATAAAATGCTTCGAAATGCCGCGTTGTTCCACAATTAGACGATTTTCAGGATAAATTTTAAGAGAAAATTCTTTCCATGTATGAACTTGGATTTATAAATATTTAAATTTTGCAAGTTCAAACCATGCCTTTCCCTTCTGACATTTCGCATCATTTTCCCTCCCTGGAAAAAATTCCCGCGGACGCTTTTGGGCGCGAGACACTTTCAGGACAAATCTTGCGTTTTGCAGCTCAAAATGTGCGCGCGCGCGCTCCAGAGAAAATTTTCATGCAACGCGGGCGCACGCTCGCCCAATCGAGCGGTTAGCCTCGCGCGAATAGGTGAAACGAGAAGGAAATTACCTGATGCGCCGCCATTAAGCGCGGCCTCGCCGCGATCGCTCCGGCATCATCGTCACAGGCACGCACACAACACTCGCGGCCGGGATTCACGCGGCTAATTACGATCCCCGCGAAACACTAATTAACGCGACGCGACGCGACGATTGACGAACACGTCATTCCGCGCGACGCACACCCGACGTTTATTGCACGCGCGTCACACCGGCGCGGCGCGGCGGACGAGCGACGCGGGGTAACACACACACACACACGCCGACGCATTTGCGGCTCGACCGTTCGCCGGCGATTCGCGCAAGACGCCGCCCGGTACTTGACGGCCGCGAGGAATTCAAGACGACCGCACCGCGACGCGGAAACTCGAGAAACGTCTCACACCGTTAACACTCGCGTGGAATGCCGGGATTGGACGATCGGGACTCGCGCAATTCGTCCACCCGCGTCGCCACGAGTCACTTCCTCGGGCGCCTACAGACGCGAGGCTCGTTTCCTGTTGCTACACCGGTGAGGCAGTGATTATTAGAGCAAGGCAAGTGTATCTTTTCTCATTCTAGCGTACCGCACTGGCTCACCAGTGCGGGAGCAGAAAAGTAACCTATAGAATATACGTACTCCTGTCTTGTAGCGACGTGTATCGTGCAACAAAGATGGAACGGTGCTTTCGGCGCCAGCAGCGGACTACGCGGAACGCGCCTTTAATCTTATTATTGGCGCTCGATCATCGACGCGGCCGACGGGCGAGGTGACGAACGGCGGACGAGACGCGACGCGACAGCCACGGACGGCCACGAATGTCGCGACTGATCGCGATCGCGCTTCATTAGCGCTTAGCACACCGCGACGATCGTCCGACGTGACGCGACACTTTACCGACACTCACCACTCAACCCCCGGCACCGCTCGCTCGTCGAGAGCGTTTCACGAGACGCGCCTGAGGCCCGCCGAGAGAACGCGCGCGAACGACACGGGGCGATTGCCGTTTCGTAACTGTCGCGAGGCGAAGCGCGGAGCGCTAATAAACAAGGTGACCGCGCGAGTCAAAACAAACGAGCGGGAGCGCGACCCCCCCTGCCGCCGCGGCGGCCGGTACGAACCGAAATACGTGGGCGCACGTATCATGGAAATTTTTCAGATAGATTTCGATTGGAATTGTTTAATCAGTGTCTAGATTTCTATTGTGTTCGCCATGGGAAAACGGGATAATTTCGAACGGAATCTCTCCTGAAAATCTTTATGTCCTGGTGAAAATAACGCAAAATATTTCGCTCAGGGAATACGCACCTTCTCGATTACGCGTGTCATGGAAATTTTCGAAATTGATTCCGATCGGAATTGTTCTGGATTTCTATTGTATTCTCTAGGGAAGACGGGATCATTTTCAACGGAATCTCTTCCGCAAATCCCCATGCCCTGGTGAAAATAACGCTAAATATTTCGCTCGTCAAGTGAATACGCATCTTCTCGATTACGCGCGTATCATGGAAATTTTCGGAATTGATTCCGATCGGAATTGTTCTGGATTTCTATTGTGTTCTCTAGGGAAGTCGGGATAATTTCAAACTATCGAAATTTCCATGAAACGCGTAATCGAGAAGGTGCGAATTCACTTGACGAGCAAAATATTTTGCGTTATTTTCACTAGGACATGGAGATTTTCGGAAGAGATTCCGATCAGAATTGTTCTAGATTTCTGTTATGTTCTCTGGGGAAAATTTCGAGCAGAATCTCTTCCGAAAATCTCCATGCCCTGGATGAAAATAACGCTAAATATTTCGCTCGTCAAGTGAATACGCATCTTCTCGATTACGCGTATCATGGAAATTTTCGGGATAGATTCCGATCGGAATTGTTCTAGATTTCTATTGTGTTCTCTAGGGAAGTCGGGATAATTTCAAACTATCGAAATTTCCATGAAACGCGTAATCGAGAAGGTGCGAATTCACTTGACGAGCAAAATATTTTGCGTTATTTTCACTAGGACATGGAGATTTTCGGAAGAGATTCCGATCAGAATTGTTCTAGGTTTCCATTGTGTTCCCTAGGGAAAACGGGATAATTTCGAGCGGAATCTCTTCCGAAAATCCCCATGCCCTGGTGAAAATAACGCATAATATTTCACTCGTGAAGTAAATACGTACCTTCTCGATTACGCGTATCGTGAAAATTTTCGGAATAAATTCCGATCAGAATTGTTCTACGTTTCCATTGTGTTCCCTAGGGAAAACGGGATAATTTCGAGCGGAATCTCTCCCGAAAATCCCCATGCCCTGGTGAAAATAACGCATAATATTTCGCTCGTCAAGTGTACACGCACCTTCTCGATCACGCGCTCGTCTCCGATGAAACGTGGGGAACGGAGCGCTCCCTTCAAAACATTCTCTCGCCAATTTATCGCGGAATGCGCCTTTTCTTTACGGGAATGCCACTAAACGCTTCCTTTTTTTTACGGCTCCACGATCCCGAATATTAAATCGCGGATCTCGAGATGTAACGAAACTTCTCGCTTTAATCGTCGAAAGGCGACCGTGGAGTCAAAGGAGTACTTAAATTCGAAATTCCTCTGCTCGTCTGTTAAATCTTAAGTGGCAGAAATAAGGCGGGCGGACCGGAGAATGGGAGAATGGGCGCAATTTGCCGCGTAAACCCCCCCCCCCCCCTCCTCCCCGGTCTCGCAATGGCGGGGCCGATAAAAATCGCCGATCCTTCCGCCGGCAGTTGCCGCGTTTTGTTCCTTTGCCGCGCGACGGCCGTTTTAAATCCGCGGGCTCTCGCGTAGACCCCGGAATAATAACTAGGATGGATGTTGCTTTTAAGGTCGATAAGACGGTGGCTCGCAGGTGAATGGAATGCAAGCGGCGGGCGGGGTGGAGCGACGGGGGCGGCGCAAAGTATATCGTTGGAACCGCCGCTCGAGGTAACTCGTAGCAATTTAAAGCGATTTAGCATCGCCCCTCCCGCCCTCCCGCCGCTGCCCGGCCCGGCAAGGATTAATCGGATGGATGTGACTGAAAAACGCGTCGGGAATCCAGAAGATCCTCGTTTCTCGGCGGAAGCCAAAGAGGCGAGGAGGCAAAGGCGAGGCGGGGGCGAAACTCAAAGTTTTCGATCTCGTAAGAATCGCGAACCGCTTTTCCGAACATCCGGAACGGGCGAATTTAATTTGCCAGTCGCGAATATTTATTTCCGGACCAGCGCCGGATAATTAATTGCCGAAAGAATAAAACGTTCGCTCGCAACGGACGTGCCGGCGAATTGCACGGTGTCTCGAAAAACGATTGTTATACGTGAGGTCGTTTCAGCTGTGTCCCAATTAAATATCTTTTTTTTTTATAAATATAAGTGAATAGTTGGTATATTTTCTTAACGCGTATTGACAGGAGGCTCTCTCTAATGGTTTTAGAGTGAAAATACTGCCGTGGAGTGAAATATTCGCCCTATTAGAGTGAACATTGTTTAATCCATGGCAGTATTTTCACCTCAAAAATGTTAGAGAGTATCAACTCATCTTTTGTCGTCCGAATCTTTCATTGACCGATAACTTGACTCGTGTTTGGAGGGGCATACTATTTAAATTATTTTGCGAAATTAATGAAGCTTAAAATTGACAAAGTTTTCGTTATTTGATTTGTGGATATTTTCCGCTTTTAATCATGGTTTCTCTTTCCTGCTCTTTTATATTTTTTCCTGCTCATTATAAACATGTACATATTTTGTACTTTAGAAATTTATTGTTCCGAGAAATTGGTTTGTGTGAAAAATTGCCGGCCGTAGTCGTTAATTTCTGCGTAAAACGCCCGGCCAATAACGTGCCAAGAGTTAGTAAAAAAAGAGGCAATAAAAGAATATATAAAAGTATTTAAAAAAGATAAAATTCTCTTTATATACGTGCATTATATCTCCAATACGAGTTATCTTTTCTTGCAATTGATTTTTAACGGAGTCATCAGGTTGTGGAATGTATAGATATACACGGAGAGAATTTTTTAAATTCACCCTGAAAATCATGGGACAATATAGCATTTTAAAGAACTTTACGAGAACATTTTGAAATTTTACCGTGCAGTTTACGAGTAATTATACTGTTAGTATATGATAAAATTTCAGGTAACTCTCATAAAATTCTTCAAAATGTGTTGGCCCACGATTCTATGATTTTTAGGATAAATTTTAAAAGAAAATTCTCTCCGTTTATCAATTTCCATATCTTACAAGATTTGGCTGCTTGACTCGTCAGCTACAGAAAAAAATCAGAAAATTTCCAAACCGGGCAGAGGCCTTTCGATTTTCAAGGGAGGAGCTTTTTGCGGCTTTTGGGGCTTTTTGGCTTTTTATCTTGAAACTTTTTATCGGAATTGTCCCTTGAATGAGTTAAACAGTCTCGCCTTGCCCAGTACACTCGCGTCTTTTGCATAATGTCGACATTTCCATTCAGAGCCGTAGACAATGCTTCCAATATATAGTTTCGTTAAAATCAGTTTACTATTCGGAATGCGCCGATACAATAACTGCATCGATCGCCGTGCCACGTAAAGCCGCGAAACCGCACGGCGAAATTTTTACAGCCGGTGCATTGTCGTCGCGTACGTTTCGGTTAAAAGCACGAAGTCGAAGCAACAATCGCACGCACCCCCGTGCGTGCGGTATCGGCGACTGCATGAGGAACAAATATATGCGTCATACGATCTATTCATCGGTTGATGATTCTTTTGTCCGTCAAAGAGCACAATCGGCGCGTTTGACTTGTGCACTGCGCTGCACTCGTATTGTGAAAACTGTCGAACGCCGAAACATATTTTGCATTCCAGCGCACAAAGCAGAAGCAAGGTTCGAAAGTGATCGATGCTGCGCGTACGTGGTGGCATAATGCGCGGCCGTAATATCCGAAATTTAATTACGCCCCGTTTACCTCGTTCATTAGCATTCCCGTTCGCATAAACTTCCGCGAACCACTCGTCGATAGCCGCGGGTATTCGGTCAAGTTCTCGGCGTTCGACCAATTAAACTTAAATCGAAGAACTCATCGAATTTGATAGATAGATCGCTCGTAAAACAACAGTGCTTGCGCACACAATACTCGATGATACGTGCAATTTGCGTTATACGCGAGATAACAACGAAGCTCATGAATGTGAAATGCGAAAACATCTCCCCCTGTTTTTTTTAGAAATGTTTCTTTTCCATCAACCCGTTTAACCGGCACACGTTAATATAAATTATTGATCGAAAATTAATTTTTTAACATTTAATTACTTCTACATGCAAGTCGTGGTGCGATATGAAATCAGGATAATTTTATTCATTAAATTTTTCAAGATATTCGACGAGAGTTACTCGATAATTGTATCGTAATTATTGAACATTTTTCACGGACAAGCTTTATAATATACGCACTTATTCAACGCTGATGTGTAATAATGTATTATTCTATCAATCGTAACGTGCCTGTGATTAAATATTTTACGTATATTGTGAATCCGACTTGTATAGCTGCGTTAACTGAATTTTATCGCATTTGAGTCCACGTTGTGATATCCTCGGTTGCGATTTAATCGTACGCGGAAGGAAGTTTCTTCTAAAATTTATCCTGAAAATCATGTAATCGTGGGACGACACGGTATTTCGGAGAATTTTATAAAAGTTTCTTTTCAATTTTATCATACATTTTACCAGTAAAATTTCAACAAAGTTCTTCAAAATGCCATATTGTCCTACGATTACACGATTTTCAGGGTAAATTTTAAGAGAAAATTCTCTCCGTGCAGAAATTTGACAAAAGTCATAACATTTTCTTAAAGTCAAGTATACTACGTCAATTTTCCAAATGAATAGAGGAAAGTCCCCTATTATGAGACAGGATCGTAATATGGGATAGCGGGAGTGTTTGTTAAATTAATAGGCATCATTAGTCGATTCCACCATGAATTTATTGCCCTTGGGGCGAAATCTGTTTAGTGGAAAATTCATCGTTAGATTGTGCAATCATTGCGAAAAAAGATTTGTGGTTGAATTTGGATGTTGAAAACCTGCTATCTCATAATAGTGGACTTTCCTCTATACAGGGTGTTCCAGGAGGAAAGATCAATATTCTGAGAAGTGGTAGAGTTGATTATTTTAAGCAAAAATATTCATACGATTATATTTCCCATTCCCCACTGTTTCCGAGATGGAGCTATTTAAATGTACAGTTGTAAAATTACTGACAAGAAAGAAATACTACGTACTATTTCTAATATTTATTTAGCACAACAGTCAACAGACGTATAAGAGTAAATTCCCGCAGACAGTTTATGAGGTTGGATAAAAGGTGAAGTGTACAGAAAAAAATACTCTCTAAAGTTTTTGGAGTGAAAATGGAACAATGGAGTGAAATATTCTCTCTATTGGAGCAAATATTTACTCTATTAGAGCGAATATTTCACTCCATGGTTCTATTTTCACTCGAAAACTTTAGAGAGTAAATACACGAGACATTCAAGTAGCTGTATCTCGGAAATATATTCATCTGAACATTTTTGCCTAAAACGGCCGATACTGTCACCTCCCAGAATATTGACCTCTCCTCCTGGAACACCCTGTATATCGTTTGTTAATGAAACAAGACTGAAACTGTGCCTTGTAACTAAAACAGTACTTGTAACTTAAAGGTAGAGAAGTTACGTGAATCGTTTCGTTTTCGGAGATACATCCGGGCACGGATAGCGGCGTTCTTCTAAAAAAAGAACGGAAGCCGATGTATTAAAACGCATATTTCCCGCGATGCAAGAATACACGCGAGTATCGCTAGAATATGCGAGTCATATATTCTTGACATTGCACATTGACATTTCGCCATTCACGCCGCAATATCGAATAGCTCGTGCGGAAAAGGGCGTGCGCGCATTGTTCACACTGTGAAAATAATATATAGACGTTTATTCATTTCACGCTTCCGGTGGAATCCCCGCTGAAAGATATCTGCGAGCGCTTTGCCGTTGCATTTCCTTTGATATACGACTTACGTACATTAAAACGTCATTCAACGCGGAAGTCCGTTTTATACCGTACGTCAGGTCAGCGCGCATGGTTTATCCTAACTGTCCTGTCTTGCATGCCGTTCGCCAACTTGTCTTTACTGATACGTCGCGCAAGGGGGATGAATAGCGCGAGAGGCGCGTTTTGCAAACCTCCTCCTGTTAAGCGGAATTTTCAACACGGCATGAGCGTCCCGAAGTTTTATTCCTGAGCTCTCGGGATTATCCGTAATAATATTAAGCACCATGAAATCCACTTGGTCCACGCAGTGCGAAGCAACCCGATGCCGGCGTCTTCGCCAGTTGATCCGCTTAGTTTTACGCCAAGTCAACCCGGAATGGCGACGTTTTAAACCTTTAGACTACTGATGTACATTTTCCTGTTCCTGTTTGCACGCCGGAATAGTGGCGAGCTCTTTTCAGTATTTTTATATAATTTCATAATTTTTTACCATTGTATATCATATATTTACACATTGATTTGCGGTATGGGTAATATTACGTATTAAATTTCTCTGCAGTTCCCGATTTTTATGATTCCGTTTAAATTTTTATAATATATTCGAATTTATATTATATACAATAGATTCGGATAATATTGACGAAATATAACAAAATTTAATATATATTTGAGCTTTAATATTCTGTTTCTGACGGAGAATACGCGAATAAAATTTTTGATTGAGATCGCGATTTCTGAATAAAATATACTGCTGAAAATTTTTGTAATATGTGTAATGAGTCGATTCAAATATAAATAGTACAGTCTTGTAAATGTAAGGACTTTCGTAGATTAGCTACATTGAAAGTTCAGTTGTTAATTTTTGATAAAAAAATGTTTCATTACATTATTGACAACTTAGAAAATATGACGGGGTAGTATTACGGGACGAGACCTATGCGAAAGTTGCGATGGATGATTTTGGGAGGGTCCTTATGAAAAGATAAGAGCAGTCAGGTGCGTTCAAGTGGAACGCGGATGTTTCAAGTGTACGAAGAAACTGAAACGACCAATGGAGTAGAACCACTTTAAGATACTTGGCCGAAACTCCTACCAAGCGTCATAAAAGTTTTCGTTGTTGACCTTATGATATTATATTTGTGGAAAAAGGAAGCTGTGGAAAATGATTTTTTTTTTCATAATTTTTTATGCGCGCTCATAATCACATAGAACGAACGTGATTGCCGATATTAATTAAATAATTTTCAATTGTGGTATATTTTCGAAGGGCTTATGTATATTTCACATTTTTCCAGAGAAATGACTGCGCATCCTTCAACTGCGCAGTAAGTAAAATGCATCGCACATTTGAAATCCCGTCGAAATATCGGTCGATATAATAAATGATGTAGAAGGGCTTCTACATCTTCCGCGCTCGTAAAAGAAGCGTGATATATTCCATCCTCGCGTCACACACGGAAATAGTTGTCGAAATCGAGGCACCAGACGCGCCAGATGACAAATCTATATCTAGCTATTATAACGCGAAAAGCACTAATGCCGAAACATTAACCCTTTCCACTGGATTAACGATTTTCGCGGCATTTTTGTAGGCGAACCGGTATATAGGGCGGTTATCGATAATGTTGCTTCTTGGTAAAGTGTGACTCGTATAGGTAACAGATACATCAAGCTTAAAATTTTCTCTGTAAATTTTTTTCTCTCCTCGCACTAAAATCGTTTTTTAATGGCTATACATCATTTTAGATACTATGAGGTGTTTTCATCAATTTCAATTAAGGCAGAAATAATAAATTCGCATCTTTATTCACTAATATCCTGACGATAATAAAATTGCTCCTCTTTTTACCGAATCGTTAAAAACCGGCGAATCATCAATTTAACATTCGTTAACGAGAATTTGATGAAGTTTTTGATGCAACTAGCCAAAAGTCCTTTTATGTATGGCCATAGAGATAAAGTCTATTGTTTCGTTTAGGTACTCATTAATGAAGCCACTCAATTTCGCGGTGGTGGAATTTGTGCAGAACTGGAAGCGTGATTATTTATTCAAGCGACGATGGTGATAGCGCCATTGTTTTTGTCGTGTGTAACAAATGGGCCGCAGTGTATACCCCGCGGCACATAGTGCTCTTATATCCATCGAAATTACACGCAAAATGGCGCAAGCCCAAATAACACTTGCCTCCTGTTATACAATAGGCGTAATTAAATGCGCATATTGAAAAATGTTATACAACTTTTTGTTATGCTCGAAATATATTAAAAATGCACACGCCCATTATTTCCGATTGTCTTCAATTTAATCCTCCGATTGAAATTGGAGAGAACAAAATCGATATTGCGGAACAGTATCGATGCTTCGTGTTCGACATCTACATATATGAATATTGCATTATAAAATACTGCGAGTTACGCTTAAAATTGTGAAAAAGATGGTTTTTCAAATTTTCAGCTGCGAGATCTTTCCTCGCGCGCATTATTCTCTTACCGGTAGATCCAAGATTTCGACCAACTTTTCACGGTACGGTGTAACGTCGCAGCCACCGCGGCCATCTCATCCCGGTTTATCGCATCTACCAGCTTTCGCGTAAACATCTTTCGTATTTCTACATATCTCGCGGATTGAAGTACCATTGTTACGATATGCTATTAATACCAGATTTATCGACAGGAAGGCCATATAATGCAGTGGGTACAATAATGTAGGCGCTTCCTCTCGTGATACACGATAATAATTTTATAGCGGCGAACCATCGCCGCGCTACGAAGAAGCTCTCGAGCGCACGCATCATTCAGGGCAGCAAATGTATCGAGGAGGGGGGAGAGGTAAATCCGGCTCTCAGAAGGAAGGCTTGGAAATTAATGTTACGATTCCTCTTCGACGAGCGTATTGTATGATACGAGTACGCGAGGCGCGGCGAGCTTAAACAAATGATTTATTCGAGACACTTCGGATTGCAGATGCCTATCGAAGATAGAATGCATTTTGCTTCACTAAGGACGGAATCGGATGTATCTCGCAAATTATACTTACAATGTAAGGCTGCTATAAATATTTGGCCGCCAAGCACGTAGTTGCACAGCGCCAGAATATTCAATAAATTATATGCAAGAACAGCAAACAAGAAAATGACCTAGTTTTCACACGCCACGGCAGAAATCCTGCATAAGAAACTGCATTATGTTTTGCAGAAAGTATAGCTTCGTTTGAAATATGCTTTATAAATATGTTTTATTCGCAAGAAAAAAAGACAATCTTTGGTTTACTAATGGTTTGTATGTTAATATAACTTGAAATAGATTTAAAATATGCAGATAGATATAAAATGTGCTTTTAGTACGCGTAATGTTATTTAAACTCAACGAATTAGCATGTCGACGGGGAAAGGGAATTTAATAAGATTAGATAATAATTATAAAAGTTCAAACGCCCGCGCACGTACATTTTATGGGATAAATCTTGCTACGATCTTTTTACACAGCTATGTTTTTTCCTCAACATACAAAATTGCTTATAACGTTCTTTTCACATCCAGTGATTAAATTCTTAATGCTGGATCATTCTTCTTCCGATATTAAATTAAAGTGCAGCATTTTTTACGGTAACATAATTAACCCGTACTTTATTCATTACATTGCAGATTTGCTGATGCTGTTAGAATTAAATATATTTAACACACACATTATCTCTCTCTCTCCCTTTCTCGTGGATAATGCCTCGGCATATTTATGCAGGCAGCCACGCGAAGGCATAAACGAACCAGCCCATCTATCTTGCGACGGATAATCCGGCTTACTGACTGGGCTACCTTCTTTTTCGTACGTTTTGTAGCAAAACTTGATTGAGATATGCTGCGATAATGCCGGGCTCTATTATTCCTTCCTTCTTTTTCTCCGCTTTCCATCGCTGCCTAGTGGGTTTATCCTCGGCCAATCTTTGTGAAGGAACGTTTGTCTTTCATCTCTATCGTTCTCATATCAGTGACGCAATTTTCCTCAAAATGATCGTGGCCACAATAGCCGACTAAATCTCAAAAATCGTACCCGCGCTCTTATGAGAACCATATCGGTTCAGGTTTCTTCGAAATTTCATGTCGTGCGGGCATACAACTTTTGTACGACACAACGATTTTATTAAATCGGAATTTTTGAAAAATCGTTAAATAAATAATAGCAGAAAATTCAATACCTATGTATAATGTTGACATCAATAACACCAAAAATATTCGAAGCATAAACGTGAGCATAGGCGTGAGGTAAAAAACAGGAAATATGTTGGCTATTGTATTCAGGAAGTAAAATGAAAATTTTTATTAAAAGCTTTTAGAAGTTCCGAAATAGCGCCGCATTGTACAAGAGTAATGTATCTAGATATCTTTAATTGCTGTTTGGTAGCAAAAACTTTGCCTATAATTTGCAGTTTTACATGAACCGTCGGAGATCGGTGGTTCGGTGTTAGTAAAACTTATCCACTTGGTAAACTCATTATCTAAGGCTTTAATTGGCTGACTTCATAGAGAAGGAAAACAACCAGAACAAAGTGTGAATAGAGGCATAGCTAGATTACCCAAATGGATGTTACAAAAAAATATTTGGACAAATGTACAGGGATATTCATTATTTGAATTAAATTTAACAAATATTTATAAAACTATGACGTCGGCACGATATTAATTATATGTATTTTGTGGCCACGTTGACTTCTCTACTTTTAACAATAAATTAACTTACTCTCTTACGTACAATTTTTTAAGCATAAGACACCACCGTGGATTATAGTCACACAGCAATTTTAACTGTTCTCTTGGAGGGAAGGGATTACATTTTCATTTACGTTTTGGTATATTTTCCTCACAACTGCCGTAAATGAGATTTGCATTAATTACCGACGATCAATACTGTATTGTGGTTTATTAATTTCTGCACAGCGATTACAATCTGCTTATTTATGTACGATCGTATCATCGTTGATTGGCAATCATTTTTTGTGTCAGCGTTTTGGGTTTTACACATTTTATCACCAATCTCTGTAACCAAAATCTCATTTCTTCGCTAATGCATCTTCACATAATTGTAACATTATATTGCACAGTACGTGCATACATCGTCCATATGCCCTCATTTATTTAAACAAAAATGGAGGACTAATATAACGAAACGCTGTTATCGAAAGGATAGAGATCCGTTACATGGGAAAACGTCGAAATTCCGACAGCGAAGCGGGCGAAAAAAATTTCATGGGTCGCTTATTCAGAGGGAAATCTGCATTTTGCAGTTGCATTCGGTATTCTGGTCGAAACGTATCGTTTTGTCCGTCAAGGATGGTTGACGTAATGTTTTGCGAAAAAGCGCCGGTGCAAGGATCTTTTTGCCGCGCTGCGAACGAGCTTCCCCTAATGATCGTACTTGCTGTGTCGCATTAGTTGTATTAGTACATTTGGCACGGCCGCAAAACGTATTTGATGCTAAATAATCGCGATCTACCAAAACACGGCCGCAACGGCCGTGCGGCATTACCATAATTCTGATAAGCAAATAGTGACACGTGCAATTGACGTAATTGCCGACGCGCGCTCGCGATGGCAGGCGTCAGTTGCAAGAACTGCTGCATTGTATAAAGATTTGCCATTTTCCCCTGCACGTTTCGAAACTTCAACGGCAATACATTTTCAACCCATCCCAATTTTAGGTAATCGATTCGCGCATCGTTTTACTCTCGATCTCGTATTTTTAATGAAAATTCTATCAATAAACGAGATGTGCTTTTCAGGCACTGTTTTATTACATTCTTTTATAGATTCAATAATTTACAGAAATTTTATATATGCAAAATGGTATCGCGAATGTTTTTGTGTCGTCCGCGTAAAATACGGTGTAATTCTGATGAGGGATCCGGATAACGTCATAACGATAATATGTGTAAAAAATCATTCCATCGAAATAGGAGGAAGTGGGGGCAAGTTTATGTAACGATATTTATATAGTAAAACATACAAATATTGCACAGGTCGTTCCGTGCCATTTTATCGCAACTGCGATACTGTATGTTGACTCGAGATTCCTCCCTATAAATTTTCCTTCCTCTTGACTGTATGCGGCTGATATCATTGGAATTTAGCGGACGATATGTACTCGGACAGTTATCGATACGAAGTGCAAAAAAACATGACTACTAGCGAGTTAAGCTTGAAATAAGAAACAATGAGCTTCGGTATAGAAATCTTTATGTTTGAATTGGGTATTCGATGAGATGTGAGATCAATGATATCGCTATAAAATTTTATGTAAATGTTGAATGTATCAGACAGAATATTGTCGAAGAAAAACATTGCTTTAATTCAAATGTAACTTTATAGCGTATTACTAGATATTATTAAATATATTAAATCAAAAATATAATTACAGTATTAATTTTATAATTGATTTTTATTATTTTTATCATAATTTTTCTTTTTAATTGGATATTTCCAAGCACGAAATAACGAGGCATAGATAATTTTTCTTAACACTCTTTCACATATCACGGAAAGCACATTGTAAAATCATAATTTCGATCAAACGTACTTACAGGTTGTTTAAAATTTCGTCGATTATTGAGGTTTATCAATCGCGGGAATCCACGGAATTTCGGGTGTCAAACGTCGAGTGTCGGTTCCGCGAAATGACGTAGCGCCGTAAACACTTCGGTCAAAAACAGTCTATTCTCATTGTGCCTATCATTCACGCGGCGACAGTCGAACGGGTTGGATAGCGGCCCGCGCCGCTACGCGTATCATTCTTTCTTGATACGCGTTCGCGACAAGTACGGGAAGAAACCGCGATCGCTGAATCCTCGCGATTTGCTATCGATGCTCCGTTAACCAGCAAGACGGATCTCTCGCGCGATTTGCGCATGAAATGTATACGTCCAAAAATCAAAGTACTAGAAATTACTTCTTTATTGCGATAATTGTTTCTTCAAACGATATTCGTATTCGGATACATTTCGTATCGTTGCATTGAATCTCTCTTCGTTTCGAATATAATTTGTTGGCTGCTTCTAAGTTGAAAGCGCGAAATAATGCACAAAATATTAAATCGAGTGCGATTTCTGACAGAGACGTGAGGGCACCCGCCCTACCTCTTACGTCGCCATTACTGATTTCACATTATTTCGAGTATACGTTTACGTACATCAACTAAATTGATGCAACATCCCTAAGTAATTAAAGTTTGAGAGACGATTTTCGTTTCTAAAATTTCCTCAAAATTTTCTCAATCAAACAGAGTAAATTGTTACCTTAAGCAACACTAATTATCCACAGAATAACATGTGAAATGTATCTATAGTAAGGATCACAGCACAAAGCAACGTAGTAGCCTACGACAAGACGCAAGCGTAAACGTAGATAGCGCACAAGCTTTGGCGTAAGTGTAACGTCGTATGTAATTGGAAGTAAATACGGTATACAGCAAAGCTTGTGCGTTAATCTAAGTTTACGCTTATATCTTTGTCGTAAACTATTACATTTCTTTGTGCTCTGAGTTTAACAATCGCTGAACCAAGTAATTTGAGAGAGAGAGAGAGAGAGAAAGAGAGAGAAAGAAAAGATTAGGTATAGAATTTTTAACACATATTTATTTCATATTTCGTAGGCGGGATAACGAATTCTCAACGTTCGTGTTTGTTTTGCTGCTCGCGCGGTATCGTGCGACGTTCCGTCCGCTATTGTGTACGCCGTACACTGTACGGCAAGGTCGTCGCGCTATCATTCGCTCGCCGAGCCTCGAGCCGGCAGGCAGTGTCGAGAGTCGCTCCGTGCGTCGTATTACTTTTACGTTATCAATTTCCGAAACGCGATCGCGCCACGAGTACGGGAATAAAACTCTATCAATTTGTACACCTTTGTCAGTAACAAGTAACGTTCATCGATTAATTATTAAGTTTCTACAACTTGTAGAGAGAAACGAATTACATGTTGAGGCGACGGCTCTTTATCAAGGTACATATTACATACGTAGATATTTCACGAGACTAGCTTGTCTAATAAAATATGAATGTAAATCGTGATACTTTACCGCGATTACATCTCGTTCACGCATCGCGCTGTGAATTCTCTGTCGATTTCACTGTATTCTGTTTTTCAGTTTCGAGAAACGATAGATAAATTTGTTGGTGTACGGCTTTAGTATTTGTGTTTGCTGCATTTCGTTCTGTTATACGTCGTAGCTGAAACAGACAGAAAGTAGAGAAAGACGCTACCGTTATAGCTCAAAATGTAATCAAGAATTATCTTAGTTAATTGTTACAATTAATAGATTTGATCGTAGTGAGTGCTTCGCTCGCACAATTCATTTCGCGTGAGGATTAGATTGTTTGGCAATTGGAATTGTAAAATATCATTTCGTCATGGATTAGTAACTTCTTTAACGCAGCTAGATGCTTTGATTTCGACACTCGCATCGCATTAAAAGTTATTTATTCATTGCTACTTTCGAATCGAGAATGCAGAATAACTTGCGAGTTGCCGGTTTGAATAATTTGCGTGACGGAAAGTCACACGAATAATATAATACTTTGTCCGTTTTGCGGTATTCAACGTCGCGTACGGGAGTGTCACGCCTAAATTTCGCGCGATCGTAGTGAATCATTCTCGCGAGTGAATATTGTGTGAGTGCAACAAAAAAATCTGAGAGGAGGAGGAGGAGGTGGCCTGGGAGGCATCAGGTGAGTGTTTTATTTTTTATATATTATTTGCTATCTGCAAAATTAATATCTACTCTCTGTTTGTTTTACTTATTCAAATGATTTGAATAAGAGATACACAAAAATATACGTTGAAATTTTGTGAGTTTATGTTTAAAAGAAAGAGACTTTTTTTTCGAGTACTTTATATAATTATTTTATTAAATATCTATTTAAAGAATATATAAAATATTTAATGCAATAATTTCGAGTTTAAATAATTATTCTATAATAATCATACATTTGTACTTTACAGTTGAACGTAGTTTACGATATAGACAACTCCGCTGTTGCGCATCGTATCGGTGAGTGGTAAACTTTTTATTTAAAGAATTTTTATAATGGATCTATTCATACATAAAAGTTGCATTAGACCTACAGTATGTAGTAAACGAATTTATGTATATCGAATGTATTGATGTGAAATAAAAATAAATTATGTACAAACAAAATAGGCTAGAAAAATAATTGATAATATTTATTAATAGTTGATAGAGCGTGAGAGAAAGAGAGGCTTGTTGCGTAAATTGTTGTATCTAAAAATAACGAACGACAGTTAACTTTTGTCTGACACTACTCTGTAAACGAAATGTTTATTTAATCTTGCGGCAGCTAAAAAAATAAAGCTACGAGGTGCAGGAAAAGTGACAGATGCCGTTGTTTAAAATTTCGCCGATTATTGAAGTTTATCCACCGCGGACTCTCTTGGAATTTCGGGCGTGAGGTAAACTATTTATTATTTATGTCAACGAAAGGGAATGAACGAAACATACGCCAACATACGAAGGCTCTGGCTTTCTCTTTCTAACCTTCGACCCCTTGGCCGTAAACGCCTAATTCACAAATCCGTTTCCTTCAGTTAAACACTAAAGTTCAGAGTTTATTTATACTTATGAGCATTTCATCTGCCAAAAACTTAAATTGTTCAGTAAAGAATGCTTCTCTGTAGTTGCAAAGATTTAGTTTCCTTTGCATTCTCACAGCCAAGACTGATCCTTGCGAAAGCTTTATCGCGGAATTTCATACGCAGCTTTGTTCACAATCAGAAAATTTTTGCTCTTTAAAAGAGCCACTAACTAATCTGATTGCTCAGTCAAATGCCGGCTTTTTCCGTCGTTATATACGTTATTTCCGCGAATCTATGCGCATCGCTTCTATCGGTAGAGAGAATCCAGATTAAGCTCGTTCCGTTAAAAGAACCATTCACATTATAGAGTGATTACATTTGCAGGCACAATGCGCTTATTTAGGATCGACGAGAATAGAAAAAGGAAAAAGGATACGTTAAAAGCTTTTTCACGCTACTAATTTGCACAAACCAGCTTTGTGAATACATCCAAATTTATATATGTAAAATAATCTTTTCCACTCGATTAAATTTCCCGAATTTCTATTGTTAGATGTTTTTATTCCTTTATTATAGAACTGTCGCTCTAACGTTTCGTAATTTCCATATCTTTATTTCAATTATTTTGTTATACAATGTTTAAAATGAATTTACGTTACAAAAATTTGTTTAATTTTAAAAAACATGTGAAAAACATTTCATATAATTAGGTGTGAGTAGTATTTTCAATTATTAAAATAATAATGCGAAAAAAACAGCATAAAATATATTGTTTTGTACAAATTGTATTATATTTTGTTTTAATTTCTTGCAGTGGCTACGTAACATTAGAATAATAAAAGGCCGAATGATATAATATCTAGGATACAATAAG
Organism: Vollenhovia emeryi; assembly: GCF_000949405.1. NCBI lineage: Eukaryota > Metazoa > Arthropoda > Insecta > Hymenoptera > Formicidae > Vollenhovia > Vollenhovia emeryi. The sequence continues at coordinate 2,683,533 of NW_011967237.1, read as the reverse complement.
AGGCAAGAAACTCTGTTTCAAACTTGAATGTCACACTTGTATATACATTGTATCCCGTTGGAACTACTTTTCGCGATAGCTTAGGTTTATACTGCGAAACTAAACTTACGAATATAATGCGTCTGACCCAAGATGCCACATAGAATATTAAAGAATATATTATTATCGTATTGTGGAATATTACCTGATATCACCTTGTGTATCGTCTTAAAATTACTTTATGTTTATTTTATATATTTTCCATAAGTTTTGTCAAAAGTGTCTCAATAAGCTGGAATAGGAAATTTCACAACTAACTGAAAGATTCGCCGACAAATTTATCCCGACCGCATATATCCACATAGCCGGGCGGTGCCTGCGTGATGTATAAGAAACAATCACGAGATGTATTAATTATCTTAAAAGCGCGGCGTAGTCCGCTTCATTAAGCGTAAGACCGTTGATTAATGTCGCCGCGTAAGAAGCGGCCACCGTAACGACGATGAATTAGTAAAACCACGCGTACCGCCTATACCGGGCGCGGCAAAATAATGTGCTTTATAGCAACAAAAACGCGAGACGGTATCACAAGGTAACCGCATTGTTAACTGCGAAATGCTCGCAGTTTTGCCGGTGCGGCCCGCGCCAAGAAACTTGCCGCCGCGTAGGTATGCATCTGTCGCGCCAGCCGCGATGCAGTAAACTTTCTCTGTATGCGACGGGAATGCTTTAAGTTCGCGAGGGTCCCTCTCGGGACCGCGCGCGTGGAGTTTACACACCTCTAGCGGGAAAGAAATTTCCCCCGGGCGACAGTAGGATGTAATTTCGACGCGGGACATGTCTGATTAGCGCGCATCGGTCCCTCCGCTTTTTTTTTTGTTCGGCCGATAAGTTTGGCCGGAATTGCAATTCCCGGAATTTCTCGATTACACTCGAGTTTCCACATTTACGACATTCGAGATGGCCGCTGCACTTGTTCTGAGTTTCCGAGGCAATCCCCTCGCGAATAAACTTTCCACGTAAGACTTACGGATAGAGCATGAAGATCTTGTGGAATAAAACGCACGATAAAGAGACAATTTACAAAGAATCAATTTTTTATATGGCAGAGAAAAATAATCAAGATTTGAGAATAAGATTTTGTTAAATATATTCACAAACGCATTACAGTACGTATAAGAATAAAATATTAATTAAAACATCAATTTTTTAACCTTTGTGACAAAAATGTGATATAATTAGTTTAAAAGCTACTGCATTAACTTAATTACTGTGCTCCTACATGACGAATGAATATAAGACATATAGATTACATACTTCTAGGGCAGTGCTATGATATTCAGGGAGTGCCTTTTTTTATCGCGATTAATTAGTAACTGCTATGACAAAGTGATTAGGTGAGGAATCATTATGTAATTACTTAATCAACGATGTTTCGCGCATTTAAAAATGTAATTCCATTTCAGTTTACACGCAAAGCTTAATAAGAACTTGATGTGGGGACGTTCTACGTTTCATTTAATCACATGGATGTAATCGAAACGAGAGATAAACGGTAAAAACGTGACTCGACATGCAGGATTAATTATTTTTACAATTACAAAGACATTATACGTTATTACATCATAAAAATTATTCCATAGCTTTGGCATCACCTGACACTTCCTAAACCGCTTTTCCTTCTTAAATCCGTTTGCCGTGCTCGTACAAGACTCCGTGAATTGAAAGTACCGTTAAGATCGCTTATATTAATTAGTCAATAATAAAATAATTGTATGTTATTTTGCGCGGCACTTCCGACATAAATTGCACGTGACACTCATTTTACTATTATGATAAAGAATAATGAGAGGAAGGTACGAGAAGCTTTATAATCCGCTCATTACACTCGAAAATTTCACAAATTAGCGTCAAATTACAAACGAATGTTACAAATTATAAATCCGATTTTTTTACCACGCTGCTGACACGTGTTAAAGTAAAGTTTTAATTGCAATTATATTTGTTAATTAAATACGTTAAGCCCGTATTGAACTATGGATTGAGGTTGAGATCAGATTGAAATTGGACCAATCGAAATAAAGTTTACGAGTCTTAAGTTCAGTAACTTTTACTCTAATTGGTCAAATTCGATTTGTTCCATGCACCGTTTTCTTTGTGGTCAAAAATTTCGAAAATGGTGAAGTTGACATTTTAATATCATTCGCCACAATGCCAAAAAACATTCGAGCATTATTGCAGTGCTTAAGCATTGTTCAAAAAGTGATTTTCGAACATATTATTCACATATAAAAACCATAATTTCCACTTGTCTGGTGAAACATTTTTGATCCAAGATTTACATGCGAAATAATTTTAATTTCGCGTAAGTACGTCACTGAATTCTGTCGCGTTATTTATGATAAAACAATTTGAAAAAACAATTCCTAAACAAAAATACTAATTTTCTCGTTGAAATGCAGCGTGAATCGATAAAAAGAGGCAAAATTGGAGAATCTCACTGTACAAGCAGCGTTAGAAGCTTATCTGCTCCATGGGGAAAATCGCAGTCTAAAAAATGAAGAAGAAATTGGATGGTAACAAGGGGTATGCCAGAGGGGGGAGGAGTAGAATGTTATAGGAGTGGAAGAGTATAAATGTTAACTGCGAAAACTCGATTGAAGGCAACGCACCTGCAATACAACATAAAATGCGACGTGAATTGTGCGAGTCTTTCTTCGTTGTAAGTTTAAAGTGTTTCGCAGACTCCAGAAGAGAATAGTAAACTCACATATTCGTGTTATATGTTCCGCCCCGATGGTGCGAGGGTTTTGCCGCATTTACACTTCCTCGTGTGCGAGAACTTTTGGCCACTTGAGAACTTTCTTTCCCCCTTGTGTACGGTCTCTCCATCTATTTCCCTCGTCTTGAGACAACTGATAAGTTACTAACGCGTAATACGCTCATTAAAACTAATCTAGGGATTAAATATGCAATATATGTGCTACGGTCGCACACGCTTGCTTCATTTC
>NW_011967237.1:2654874-2678577 GCF_000949405.1 Vollenhovia emeryi | reverse complement strand
CTTCATTTCTTACGAGAGAGAGAGAGCGAGAGAGAGAAAGAGAGAGAGAGTAATTTATTAAGAAGAACGTTTTGTATAATGTATTAAACTATAATTAATATTATCAGGGAAGTTTACGTATATTTGCATTTCAAATTTATTGAAAGAATTCATAATTAATTTAATGCTCACTTAATATTTATACGCTTTATAAATTTAAGTCTATCATTTATAACGTTTTTATACAGTAAATTTTATAGAGGCAGTCTTTATAGACTTTTATAGAGGCAATCTTTAAAAATTATAAACAAAAATAATATCTATAAAGTTTACGATTTAATTGTAATAACAATTTAATGAAATTCGGGTAAAGATGTAAATTTTGTAGTAAGTTATCGCACGCTATTTGGCAGTAAATCTCTCGTACATAGACCATGAAGCATCCGAAAGCCACCCACTCTAGGAAAAGAAATTAAAGCGACATGCTTGTAGATCGCGAAGCTGAGGACGAGATCCGTAAAAATATTCGGGAGTGATGCGCTCGTTTTTCACTGGATGTTTTTGTCTTCAACTTAGTGGCCGTCAACGCGTTCGCCACGCCGTAGAAAAGCGGTCATAATTCTTCCCTAACAGATTCCTGAAATACTCCGGCGCTCATCCGGAAGAAAGAGAACGGCAAACAATAATTTATATTCCTCGCAAATGAGATTGAGAACTGGAACTAAAATTATCGATCGGTATCCGTTGGTTTGGAAACTAACGCTCCACGTGTTTAAAGACGAGAGAAGGATATTATAATAAAATTACGTGGAACAAAAGGAATTTCCTTACTCTATGAAAACAAATAAAAATAATTTAAAGAGGCGAAAGGCATGAAATAACTGCGTACCTAAATTTCTATTAATATTGGAAAAATCTGACTAAACGTTCCAAACATATTTTTCTATATTAATAAATTGAGAGGAGAAAAAGTCCTTTACACACGGAAATTAAAAAGATAACTACTGTAATAACATAATAGGACACTTTTAATTTATTACGCCTAGTTCTGTTAAGACACTCGCGCAAATTCAAAAAGCTGTATTTTATCAAATATTTTATTATGTAATTACGTACTGTTCGCCTTGTTTGTGCATCGAATATATCCACAAGAAGATATTTGTTGCATCTGTTAAAATGATATCACTGGAAAACTTCATTTCCAGTATTAGCTTACAGCGAAAAATTTTAAATGAAAACTGTACAGTAAAACGGCCTCTCTACTTGCTTGTGTATCTGGCATCTCAAATAAACGGCAAGATAAATCAATTATATTTGAATCATATAATATTACGGTCTTTCCCAAACAATTTCAGTTCGTACGAACGACGGGAGAAATTCTCGCTTCGCAAGAGAGATCGATAGTACCGTGAAAGATACTGAGGCTCGAATGCTCGAATCGAGCGGACCGAAAAAAGATCGAAGGTTGCGTTTCTATCTTACGGCGGATACTGGCTTCGAGCCCGCAGTTTTAACGGAAATGTCCTCCCACTTGCTTGCTCTTGATACCGATTTCCGATGTCCACGGATTCCTATGCGCCATCGTCATTTCGAGAAAAATACAGCAGCCGCGTCAAGCTCGAAATGGGAACGTATTTTGTTTCCCACTAATTCGCCTGACGCGTTATTTCGGCCAGTATTAAACATATTCAACGCTTGTCTCACAAACGTACGGTTACATGAGAAAATAATGCTCCATGGATTACATGCTCCATATTTCGTGACTGGTCAAAATTTCAAAACGACGGCAGCTATAAGCTGTATCTTTAATGGACATTTCTCTACATATTCCAAAAGTGCTCGAGTGATAAATATTATTTTTTTTAGTTACGCGTACACATTATCTCGGTAACTACAATTTTATCTTATTATTTTTACGATTCCACATGTTTCAGCAGAAAACTATAATATGGGCGTGAAATAAGGAAACCCATCGGCAATTTATATTTTGTAGCGAAACGTAAGAGCAAATTGCAGTTAATGCAAATAAAAAACAACGAGGGAAAATAATGGTTGTTGTTACAAATATTACCTGGTCTGATTGTTTATTTCAGTTATACACGCGTACGTTCTTGCCATACAGGTGCTTGTCGTTAATGATTATTTATTTTTGATTAATTTCAATCGTGTTGCAACACATGGTAATGTAAACTAATCACTTTTGTAATCGGGATCCTTTCGGAAATTTATTGAATCGTGCTTCTGCAAAATTTCAAGCTTTATAAGCAACGTAAACATGTCGTACATTATTGACGGTTCTTCAGGCTTCACCGAGTTTACTGGGTAATGGACGTTCAATCATTATTACGACAAAGTAAAAATACGTAGCGATTTGAGTGCAATTTTTCATTCGTCACGGCTAGAAAACTAATAATGGAATGATAATGTTCACATTTTCGAACTAAAAAAATTTGTTAATACCAAAAATATACATATATTATACTCAGAATATTAAAATTCCGAACAATATGCTATCTAGGTGAAACCCTCGTTAAAGTTAGACCGCGATATATCCCTTGTATCAAAAGCAACTAATTTTAGATGCGGAAGATTGCAAAAAGTGTGCGGCAAAAGGTACGGATGAATCTCTTGTTGCGGGCGAGATAGCAGGATGTGTATCATCTAGTCATAAATTCACACCGTTGCGTTGCTGTACATTCAATACATGTCGCGTGCTGGCCGTGAACTCAGGAAAGATTTATTCGGTAAGTGATTTAGAGACAGACCCGTTCGCGAACCGGTCAGAGAGACTGACCGACCTGGTCAGCGCGCTAGCGGCAATGCGTTGATAAAAGAAGCGAAGCCCGGGGAATTGGGATTGGACGAGGAACCGTGTTCGACGCTCCACGAAAATATCGTGGGAGAAAATATCGCCCGCAAGGAAATATCGCTGTTCCGAAGAACCGACGTTATTCTTATTACATGGCACCATATAAATTCTGGTCGATATTACTTTTGTAACTTCGTGAGAACTGGCTAGCCGCTGAAGTATTGATCGATCGTATTCGGATTGTGTAGAATAAAAGTTGAGTTGATTTAAATAATTTGATTATAAACTTGATATACATTTTTTTAAGAGATGCACACTATACAGATACGTTACGAAGAGCAATATTTTACATTATTACACATTTGTGCATCTACTTTTAAATGATTGAACGTTTAATTTAATTTAATTCATGACAAAATGTAAAATGTTCTTCTTGTAAATAATTTTATTTTTGATGATTCTTTGCAAAAATCTCCCTGGGTATCTCCAAATCTAGAAACGATGTTTTGCATTTTGCGCATAGAACAATACATGTAACATTTAGATTTACAATTATTTTTCTGCAATGCGTGTGCTAGAGCTTGTGTTGGTAGAAATACGGCAATATCGCTCTCGTACTTTGCCAACAGAAGCAATGAGATTGAAGCATAAAATGACCATTGCCATAGCTGTTCTGCCAAGATCTTAAAGCCGATTGAAACGCGAATCACCGTTGGCGAAATGTGTTTTGTATCGGTGAGGGTCGTTAGAACTTGAGAATAAAGAGGAGAGGATGGGATGACAATAAATCTGACTCCTATATGCGTGGCATTTATGCCAGCGAATGGAAGACGGGACCAAAAGTGAGATGACTATAAATAAAAGATTTTCCTATTCGTTGAAGAATTTATGAAAATGCACATAAAATAATTGACTCGATAATTTATTGTACGTCACCAATTAAATGCAAAACGCTCAATTAATTAGATGCCGATTAATATATCTCGTTTTCCTCCTTTACGTTTTCTAGCACACACACAAATTATATGTGTACATTTAACATCGACTTATTAATTGATTTCATATTGGTCTTCTAATGCGTTTGCACTTGTTATGCGTTGTCATGCCGTCATCCATTTCCTTTTACTTTTTTTCTTGCTAATGGACCTCTTTGACGGCCCACTCGGCGCAATGCTTCTTGCTACTCGGTAAAAAGTAAAAGGAATAGTATGGCATCTTGTCTCTTTCCAAGTATTGTAACTAACTTCCGGAGTCGCATAATAAATCTAGGGGGAACAGCATCATCGCCAGAATGCTGTCATAATAATTTTTGTCTTGGGTAGCTTTTCTTATATAGAAATCGAGAAAAATGTCTGTCCAGTGTCACACGGCAATTCATTAATTTCCTTATTGGGCATAATTGTTTTTGTCCATTTCTTACAATAAGACAGAGAAGAATAAAATTAGAGCAAACAATTAAGGAAGATTATAATAAAAGACGAATTACTGAGAGTGACGTAACATTTTATTGAAAGGACAGAAAGGTTTTTTTATAATAGGATTGTCATAGAAGGAATCTGTCGAAAAGAAAAGACACCGTGAAATCAATCGGAAATGCGTACAATGCGTTTTTCGGGTCGTCGATAACAAACAAACGCTAACTTTATTACGGGACAAAGGGCCCGCATTGAGTGATCTCGTTTTACGGTAAACGTGAGGCAGAAATACGGGTCGACGAGCTCGATGAGGCACGGACCGTGTGAGCACAATTTTATGTCAACGATCCCCTTCGGGATGAAGGACGTTCCCTTTAATAGAAAGTCGATTTAATGGACGCGAGAAAGACTAGTTAGATATTATCTCGAAAATTATCGATGATATAGCAAAATTACGAGCAGCCTTCGCGAGATAAAGCCATTTTTACGATGGCGGCGCATAGAGCTCTGGCAAGATTAAGAAGTAAACGATCGAAAAAAATCTCAGAAAGAAGGATCAAAATTAATTCGTGTCTTGAAACTTTAAATTGTTTGTTCGTTCTGTCGTTTTCTCTTTACGAAGGAACGTCCTTTCAGTCACTTATTTACAGTCGCTGTGTGTACATGACATCTACGATTCTACGAAAGTAAAACGTATCGCGGTTTTCTTTACTTTTAAAATGGAAGTTGATCTACAGGATGAAAAGGCAGACCTTTTGACCATAAAGACGAAGAGACGCACCTACCGTTAGCGCGTTTTTCGATTCCATGGTGGAAGCATGAATATCACGTCGTTGCTTTCGTTTTTGTGAAAACAATGTCCAAGGGGATCCGTAACGGGGAATGGGAAAAATGGAATTCTTCGTGGGTTTTCCATTCCGAGTATATGGGAGGTTATACAAGTAATGGCATTCGCCAATATACACGACCGCACGTAGTAAATACATATACGTTCTCGGGAAGACATGCAGATGGACGGAAATATTACATCCTTACATGAAGATGTTGCGCGCTATGTTGTATTCTCTACAAATAAAAATATTTAGATGCGCACTACGTGCATGGTTATTCCAAATATTAAAACCGCGAGAGATGCATCTGTTATATTTTATCAAAAAGATCCCTATTCCAAAACAGAAAACATCAAACGTGCTTAATCCCGTGACTCATAGAAGTTTGTAATTCACGTGCTTTGACTTAGGGGGGGGTCAATTCTGTATCTTACAATGCGGTGAAAATGCTAAAAGTGAACGGCTTTGTCTCTTTTTAAGGGGACGGCTGGAAAGAGATGAGGCTATTCACTTTTGGTGTTTTCACCATAGTGTAATACAATTACAATGCAAGAATCGTATGAGATAGAAATTGTAATTAAATTGAAACTAAATTTTTCTCTGAGCGTTTTCGCAATATTTGGTGACAGTTACCATATTTCACGATTATAACTTCGGCTAAAAGCAGAATTGTTATTTTCACGCTTCGCAATTTTATCTTGAGAAAACGTCAGATGTTATCAACTGGTAAGGTTTGCATATGCATTGAAGTACTTCAAATACAAGTTACTTCAGACGTGAGAACTCTTTCTTTTCTGACATGCTTTCTCGTGCTACGTATTTTGCTTCCCGAAACTAGGATGCAAAAAATATATTCTTTATGCTAGATTCTGTTATGCTCTTAGAAATTAAAGTTAGAAACAATTGTAACCTTGTATAATCGCAAAATATGCAGGCACAGATGAACCATTTTTTTGCCATGTTTTTTTTAAATAATTGCAACAGTTTCTATTAATATTTGTTTAATGTTATTGTTAATTCGTTACACATTCGATATAATGGAATGACGAATTTATGATATTTTTCAAACAAATACTCGTACGTGCAGTGATTACATTTGAGATTTTATTAATTTTTAATCGCACAATTTTTACGTCTGTTGATATTTAATGATTGTATGTAATTACTTTTATTTCATCGTTTTACTACGTTTATTAAATTCCCTTTGCTCGCCGGATATCGCCCAGACTACAAAAATTTTTAATCTCACGAATGAATTTGTATTTCACGCGAAATAAAGTTAATTCATACTCAAGCTATTCCGAGGGGACCGCTTGAGATGTTGCACATTATAAAATAAACAACCACCACAGAGAACTTCCTCTTTAACTTGGAGCAACTACTACTTTCACCTTAGAAAATTCAAAATACCTTAGGTCCCGTGAAAATTACAGCATCGTAAAATAGCCTGAATAGAGTCATTTTTTCATTTATTATAATTTTTCACAAGTACAGTAACTTTACAATAATAATCATAAAAATATAAAGGCAGTATACATACGGAATTAATAACATTAATAAACAATAGAAGATGAGAGGAGAAAGTTTACACTCTCAAGTCTATTCTTTTAGTTTACATTATGTATCATTAATATTATGCTGCTAGTCGTGAGCACAAGAGTATCGCTCGTTTCACTCGAGATGCGCACAATGCGGCCATTTTCCAGATGAGATGGGCAACATGCGCTCTTTGAGGAAAAAGTGATGATGTAAACAGCGCGATGAATGTCTTGAGTGAAAAAGGGATTATCACGGGCATGTTGCAATATTCTCGTACGCGAGACGAAGAGGAACTAACGCGCGAAAGATGGTGCGAGGGAAGAGAAACAAGAAACTACAAAATTGTTTGCCGAGAAACGGGAAGGTAGATAGTCGAGCGGGAGAGAGAACGAGACACCTAGCAGGCGAGGATCTGATTTACTCGCTGCAGGTGGATGTAGATTTCCGCCGTCGTTCCTGCTTTTAGAAACTCGACGCCTCTGAAACATGGCGTCGTACGAAATTCTCGAAATTCAACGGTTTATCTCGAAGTTATCTTCGACAACCGATTTATTGAAATTTTACAATGAATGAAAAAGCTTGCCTGTAAATAAAAATCACACGTTATAAACTTGACCATAATAAACGATTATCGGCAGCTACGATTTATTGATAAATTGCGCAACAATCGTAAAGTAAAAGAGCGAGTTAAATTTTTTTTAAATACTTTTTAAATTGGCTTGCAATTTAATCGTTTAATCAATACATCACGTTGTAATATTAAACGTAATATTAAATCAGTCGATCAACCTAATATTAATGCAACATTAAATCAATCAGATTTTAAATTAGTTAAATTATTATTTAAAGAGGATATTGGCTCATGATTGTAAATTATTACGATATTTAAAAAAAATTTGTTCTCTTTATAAATTCAGAAGCTTAATTTTGTAGAGCGTAGAGAATGGAACTGATTTCACGCTTTACCGCAAACTCTACGCTTAACAACAATAACTGGATGAGGTTATTACGTTCTGATTCTGTCCCTAGGAAAGTGGTAAATGGAGCGAATGAATTTTGACCTTATCCTTGCGCAGTTGCTCTCGATAAGAACCGCCGAGTCTTCATCCTGAGTTTAGAAACCGATAATGTCGGAATGCATAAAGCCTGTTGTTTATGAACCGCAAGGCAATCGCGAGGAAATAATCGGCGTAGAACGATTTAATAAATACCGAGTGCATTCGAGAAGAACAAATTTGCGAAAGTAATTGAAACGATTAACGGAAGATAATATATATTCCATGCTCTCTTTCATTAAACTTACATTACTATGTGGATAAATTCACCTAGAAATTTTATCTATAAAAGAGTGCGTACATATTCTTGTGACGTCAGCGCTATTTTAGATAGCACAGCAATAGATTGAAAATTTTGTCGCAGTATTATCATATAAAAGTATAGTAATTGAATTTTATTCAAGTCCGCATAAATTATTCTCAACTTGCCATACGCAGTATCTCGAGACCGACGAAATACCCGCCCGGTAGACCTTTTAAAAGTATCAAAACCGAAGTGCAGGATAAAAGCACTCCGGTCAGAAACTTACCTTATCACACTTTGAAATCGCACGATAAAGGGAAAACCTCTTGTAAGACATCGACTTAAAAATTTGTGAGCAAGCCTCTCATGATGTCAGACACGACAAGAGCTTTCGCCAGTAAAATACAGGACTTAGCCACCGAGATGGTGGTGCAGTCGTATGAGGTTATCAAGTTTTAGCCCGAGGAGAAAAAGCACGTTGTATCGACCTCATAAAAAAGAAAAGAAGAATGCTCTAAAGTCTTATATTGAGATGCTCTCGTCTGAATGTTGCACAAAACGCAATACAATGTAGGTAGCCACCTTCCTTTTCAAGATGCAATATGCGTTTGACAAAGAGACGGTATATACGAAATAGTATTCTCCTTAAGGTATTACTACATTATTACGCGAATTAACTTAATATCCTTATCGTGCATTTAGCAGTGAAGAGGCAACTGTTTGAATCTCATTTCGCGTTCATATTAAGTGGATTATTCATATTAAAGAAATAGCAAAGGAAAAAAAGAATATGCACTTTTGTTGCCAAGAAATGATTTGAAGCAAAATAATTAATTATAAAGATATTTCATCATCTTTTGAAAGATTTAAAATAAATTTTTGTATTTTTGTAGAATTTTCTTATTTCTGCGATGATCTGTGTAGTAAGTAATAGACAATAGCTCTAATTTGAGGGAGGAGCAAACAGCTTTTGTTAGAGAGACACAAAGGCCGGCATTTCCCCACTCGTTAAATCAAGGCGGATCACTTTATTGCGAATTAAGTTGCCTGCAGTTTCGTGCACGGGCAAGCGACAACGTTAAATCTCGTTAGTGACCGAGCGTTGGAAATTAAAAAAGAGAACGACGAAAAGTTAAAAAGGCGCGCGTACGAGAATCGTTGGTATCGCGCTCTTTTCAGGGATGGAATTCGAACGCTCAATTTGCCCGCCTTCCTGCATGCTACTCATATATCGTTACTCGGTCCAATCGCATTAAAATGGGAGAATCGATTGTTCTCGAGGACAACACGTCTTTTTCCTTTTTCAGCTATGTACAGCTGAATACTACGATTGATTGGTATTGGATTGTATTGTGTTGGCTGCAGAATTGTAATAAGAAAAATTATGTACTCATTAAAAGACTTTTATTAATTACCCCAGAAATACTAATATTGCATTTAATTACTGATTTTATAGCTTCAATACTTTATCCCATGTTATTCTGGATTAAAATGTTTAAATAGCAACAGCGACAACACAATCGGAAATATTCCATTTAACGGCTATTAGGACACACTTTGGATTAATATTTTACTACTGACAATGAAACTGATTGATGCACCGATTGATATACTGATTGATACTTGATTATTCGATTCTATTATTGTTTTAGTTACTGGAGCGTCCACGGGAGAAACTGAAGATCCGCGATGGAGCACGTACAGCGCTCGAAAAACCAGTCGATCCTCGTTGCCGCGATCCTGGCCGTCCTCGAGTCTAGAGCATGCCGCGAGGGAGACTAGACCCTCGAATGGCAAGCTCCCAGAAACTAGCTCTTGGAGCGTAGACAGATCGAGTCCTGGAACTCGATCGGATCTGAGTTTCCTGGGAACGGTGGTCGAGAGATCTGAAGAAGACGAGGACGGGAAGAGGATGCAGTCGCCGGGGGGCAATGACATCGAGGACGCAAGGATCACAAGCCATAACCCGTCCATCTCCTCCAGGAGCAACGAAACGAGCCAGACGGATCTGTCCAATCGGATTTCCATCGAGTCATCGTCCCCGCAGTCGTCGCCGATTGGCTATCACCTCGTGAGGACCTCGTCGACTTCCAGAAGCTCTTATGACGTAATTCGTACCGAATCTCGTAGCTAGTAGCACTTATTTGGTCGCGATTAAGGCTGCAGATGTTCCGAATGTTCAAGAATAATATAATAGGTCTCAAGATTACTACATTAGATTTTCTCTTATCTTAATCTTTTTTTCTTTCATCTTAATAATCTGATTTACTAAGTTCTTAAAATGAAACTGTAACTGAAGTCACAATAATCTGGTCAATGGATTATTTAAATTGTCTTATTAACAATTGAAGAGAATTAAATTAAAAGTAAAATAAAAGTTAGTAGCAATGTCTGCGAACAGTTGTTATAGATTTTTGCAAAAACTAGACCGATTACCTCAAACTTATGAACAAATTAAACATCAAGTAAGATATCGGTATCACACAATAGCAAGGATGCTCAGTACGATATATCTCTTACCAATATCGATACTTCTCACAACAGTCGTAATTACTCAGCCCCGTTTCCAATATCGTAATGCAAGCGATAACTATAATTTAGTGGTATTGCGACACCAGTTGCCAAAGCGGAATCTGGCTCCCATTTAATTAACGACTTAATATCTCGGATTAAAGGCTCATAATCCATTGATCATATAAATTTTCGCTCTTGCGTAGCTCAAATTAATGCGATATGGGCGCGACAAGAAAAACCATGAAGAGTCCTCTCGCGCTGAGGTTAATCTCGCGAACATCTTCACGTGTCGCAATTTTTCAAAACGCCGTTGCATAAGTTGTAAAAAATACTGTACGTTATTTTATTGTACGACGAACCTCGCATATAAATTCAAATGTGACTTTGCAATGTGTGCAGATAGTGCCAACGTCCGAGACACGACTATCACTCGAGACGCTCCCGCGCGAGAACTTGGTAAACACGATGTTGATGACGACGTCCATGAAAGACATCGTCATGTCACGACGCCACATGAGACACATCCCGGACATCTGCGAGAAGTTTCAGATCGGGGACGACACAAAGAGGGAGTTTTACAGCCCGAATTATCCCGATCCATATCCGAATCAGACGAATTGCGTTCGAGTTTTGGAAGGTAAGTCGCTCTCTTACAGTAAAAACAATAGAACTTAAGTTCTAAAAAGAGGCAAATTGGCAATTTAAAAATAAATCTCTATCTAAATATTATATCTAGAGTAAAATAGAATAAAAACGTGATCTTTTAACTTGCGTGGTTTAACTTGAGTAGTTATGTCAATACAAAACAGACGTTAAATCGAAATCTTAAAAAATTATCCTTAATCATTATGAATATCTGTTTTCATAATTGTAATAAATATTTGTAAAAAGGGAGAGCAATAATACATTATTTATACATCAGTCGCGAGTTAAAAGTCTGTGATTGATTGTGGGGAGTCTACAAAGTTCGAATTAATCCAAGATAAATAATTTAGCGGGCAATCATAGCTTGTGTGTTAAACCGCGAGTCTCGCATCGCCGACCGGAATATTGAGGGAACAATCATTTTCGCGGCGGTGGTTCAATGACCAATAATCGATTTCCCGCACGTACATATCGTATCTCCCGGAGAAATCGATTTTCAAGCGAGCTTCGAGAGAACTTTTACAAGATTGCTCGCGGCAAGAACACGCTAGCCAGATTTCACTTTACTGCTGCGCACCGTTCGCTGATAATGCGGGGAAAAAAGGCGAGCGTGTTGGAATGGCGAACTCTTTCCGGACGAGGAAAACCTTTGATCCACGATTCTCTGGTATCCCGGGGCAAATGTTTTGAACAAACATCGTTTCCTTTCGAGCAAAATCCCGGTTAAGTAAAGAGCGTTAGACCGGACTTATCTCTTATAATGGCACGATCTGGTTATTATCTATATATGAATGCTATAATATCACAATCCGTATCCTCTAAATTCGCCGTATACGTAAATTTATAAGCTTTGTGTTTCTTTATATTCTCACAATAGCGACACTAGTAAAATTTTAATTCGTTATCCATTGGTAATCTGTTTTTTTTTCTTTATATTCTGTGATAAATAAAAATTTACAGATGTAGTTGTGAATTAATTTACGATAAATGGCATATCTGAAACAAGCTTTAATTCTCGATAAAAACTTTTAATTGTTATGAGTAATTGCTACGTACACTAAAATCGAAAATTTGTAAAGACTATGTGCAATATATGAACTCATTTCAAAGCGCCACAAAAGAAGATGAAAACAATTTGATTAAAACAAATATATTATTGCTAAATTTTTATAAATTGGATCGAGAAGCGTACCATAAACTTCAATATGGTAAATCCAATTGTATTGAAAATTCTATAACAGTTTATTGAGAAATATCGAGATGTTCCGAACACAATACTTTTAATCTTCAAAATACGTTTCTGCGCAAATCACAATAATTTTCTCATGCAAGCTCAATAATAAGAAGAACATAAATCTCACAACGTGAAAAGAATATTATTTAGAATAATCTGCTAAATGAATTTTGGCGTATATCTCGTAAAAATGCCGGTATGATTGTCGAATAATGGCGAACATGACTACCGAAACTGTCTTCATTCATATTTATTCTATACCGCGAAACTTTGTAGAAGTACTGTATGTTTTATTCGCCCCCTCCCTCCTCGTTTCATATGTATAAGTTTAATGCAACTTCGTAGCTTGAACATGACTGAACTTTCTGGGGGAGTAGGAGAGGCCTCGAGTGATTGATACATCCCGGTGGTTCGGTTCGTTGGCTAAGGATACCGCGAGAAGATAGTAAATTTTCCTAGACTGGCCCACAAAAGAGTCGAAGCTGCAAAGCGGAAGAAACGCAGAATGGACTCCTTTATTCCAACGATCACGGTTTTCACTTAACTCGTAGTAGTCATTTTTAACGATAGATATAGTACGATGGAACTTAATTGAAGGATTACTACATTGTTCTCTGGGAAATTTGAAATAGATATAATATCAACTTTTTCAACTGTCAATAACTGATATTATCAATGTAATGATAATATTAAAAATCAAGAATTTGACCTTTGCTTTTTATTCTGTACGTGTCTATTACACTTAATCTATTATATTAAATAAGACAACCAGTAAAACGAAAAAGCTTCACAACAATATTCCTTCATTATGCGCCATTATCTTCCGCGTCAGCGAAAATAATGCACAACAAACGGGATTTTTCATTTTATGCTTGTGCAGATTCGAACGTAGCAACGCTAGATGATCGTAGGTAGAAAGTCGAGAAAGAAAAAAAAATGGCGAACGTTCGGTGAAATCATAAATCTTCGTGAATCCAACCACTCTCCTTGTCGGTGGCTGCACGAAAGCAATATCTCGATAACGAATCGATGTATCTACGAACGACTGGAGAAGCTGCTCCTAGTCGTTCAGACGAAAAATGTCTCTCCGTTTCGAGCTACTCACTCGTGTAAGATTCAAAGGATTCGGAGAAGCTCTACTTTTTTCCCCAAATTATAACCAATTAGATTGACTTATCCATTTGCAGAAAAAGTATTCAGAAAAAATTATCCATCATTTACACATTTAATTATAATTGTCAAATTCTACATGTTTCCTTATTTACGTTTACCTTTGTTCAGAAATAGATAAAAATAAAATTAAATCAAATAAATCGATACGAATCGTAATCGTTATAGCACTGATAATTTAATTTGTAGAAATTTGTGTCGATCTCTCTTTAATTTGGAACCTCGAGATGCGTCGGATTAGGCAATGCGCGGCAGCTGGCTCTTGTTTGAATTTGAGTCAGGGTCGACGAGCCTCGCTCGTGAGTTATCGAGTCTTCTTCGCGTGTACTAAAATAGCGACCACGATGATTACGGCGATCCTCGACCAAATCTTGCAGACTGTGAAGCATGGACGTGCGCACAGTAAATATCGCCATACACAATGTCGTAAAACTAAAGGAAATGGCACTTTGACGAGAAGAATTATAATAAAACAACAAATGTGTCGAGCCCTAAAGATATCGGTGATATTTCGACGGCTGATATATTGTTTAGTATATTTCCATTGTATACAGCAGATGCAATTTCTTTTTCCGATTACTTATTTTGAATTTAATTTTTTAAATACGAAATGATAAACGTTGTTTAGAAGTGTATTAAAGAGCATTGTAGTCATCTGTAGGTTTAATCACACCTTCTCCAATTTAAAATAAAATTGGAATGGTTTATAAACGTCATTATTGTAAAATAGAATTTCCGTAACATTTAAATAATATATAATAATTTCTCTAAATAATTATTTTCTATGACTACACACATACACATGCATACACACACATACACACGCATACACAGGCATACACACGTATACACACGCATACACACGTGTCACGCGCATTCACACACACGCATTTAGTATTGAAACGTACATTGAAACGTTTCTAAACCCGGCTTTTCGTCGCTCCGTGCTAAGCTCGATGTAACAAGCAAGAAATTGTAATTGGCTCTGGCAAAGGGACTAGTTTGCCATTGCATAATGATGATTGTATAACTGTGATTGCACTCGGAGAAGTGACTATAGCATATTAAGGCCTCCTATGTAAATTACGTCACATAATTATCTTAATGCCGACGTGATTGGAATTAAGGAAGTTTCATTCTAATGACAACCGCTTCCACTGTATTATCCGATATTCATTGTTAACTATTTTAATTATCGAGGAACGATAATTCTAACATATTATGATTTAGTCGCGGATTGTAGGAAGTTTTAGACTTAAATCCTGGTTAGAATGTCTTTTCGCAATAAATTTTGAATGACGATACAACGAAAAAGCATGCTTATTAGTATCGAATTTACGAAATTTACCGTTCCAACAAAAGACCTTTTTCGAGGCTGACAAATAATCGACGTGCAGTTTGCTAAGTTGAAAAATATACAAACTTCGCGCAAAAGTAATGTAAAAGTTACTATATTAATACTGGGTAATATTATAAGTTACCAAGATTCAGCTCAAACAAAGATGGCACATTTTCTGTATTTAATTTTAATATATCACTGCAAGAAATCTTGTCCTAATTACATGTTTAGGGCCAGTCAACTGAATCTGTAAAATTCTCAGTATAGAGCTAGTACTTCGTTGTTCTTTTTGCAGTCACAAACTGTTTGCAATGTCACATGTTATTTCCGATAATTTGTTTAAATGTTTACGTATTGTAATATTTCATTGCAACATGAAACCGGATATGGACATTTTTAACTAATTATTAATATAATAATGTATGAATTGAAGATCATAAATTATAATTTCACTCACAAATGAAGCAGCTCTATAAATAAAACATTTTACTTATGAATCAATAATATTCCAGTAATTATCGCGCAATTATTATAAAATTACGCGACTCATAACACAAATTCGTCCAACTTTATTCGAACCACATTTTTAGTCACATTTTTATGTTCTTTTTACAACAGAACATTATGTGCTGCGCTATTGTGCCAATTGTTTAGTCGTGGAATAATTGTTAAACCCTTTAGTTAATTAAACTACTTGACAAACTTGAATCTAGACGACAAAATATCTTCACAGTATCTTAAGTCACGTTCCTGGAATTTCCAAAATATATGGAGACCCGCGCATCGTCTGGCAATCCGCGGTCGTCACTTGGCAGGCTATCAGCAAGAAACTTCTACGGAATCTTGAGAAGGATCTTTGCCACCACTATGTACCACGTGTCCTTCTCAAACACTTCTTCGTCTTATAATTTGCTTGAATAATACAACGTAATTTACATAACTTTCTAACATTAACGAAATGCGTGTATATTACATTTTTAAAATTTTAATTAATCATCTCTAAATTTTATCTCAAGTAAAAATATACATTTGCTTCATTTGATATAACATTTTAATTCGCGTAATCGAGTATTTAAAGAACATATATGACATGTGCTTGTATGCCAGTCGTAAATTTTTTGTCAGAGATTTTTCTGAAATTTTTTAGTTGAACATGTTAATAAGTAAAAAATGTAATTTTTTTTCTTTTACTTCATATTTTTATCACTTACATTGTGAATCTAAATTTTATATTAAAAAAATAAGGCAAAGAATTATTTGACACCAGTACATGATTAACCAATGTAGAAAAATTGCTGAACGGCGCTAACTGGCAAATTCTAATTAAAGAACCACTGTGGTTGAATTGGTGAGACGCCCGTCTAGAGTGTACGGAAGTCCAGGTTCAAACCCCGGTAGAAGTAATATTTTTCGCAATAAATTTCTTTAATTTGCCAGTTAGCGTCATTTAACAATTTTTCTACATTGGTTAAAAAAAATAAAATCATCTAATTACTATTATTTGTTGTCGTTTATTAAGCGGCATTGTTAATTGCAACACAGGTGCATTATTATTTTTGTTAATGTAAGGTTTAGACCTACTATTATAGTATTATACTATTACATTTATACTATATTGATTGCTTGACCGTAAAATCGAAATGAGATGTCCTCAGTACTGGTTGTCAGACGTACTGAAACGCTGATTTTATCAAACAATTCAAGAGAATGCGGTAAATGTGACGGAAAATCGGGCGTAGGTCACGTAAAATAAAATGCCTTCATACCTTGCTAGTTGAAAAGTGTTTTAAATTTCATTTACATTATTTGACATTTTTAATAATTAATTTTACTTTAACTTTATTTAGTATTTCCAGCGTTATGCAAAATAAAAATTAAATTTATTTAAAAGATCGATTCTGATGAATAATGCTTTGTTTTAATGTTCTATAAAGAATCCATTTATAACAATTTAAAGGTATCATACTTAATACATATTAATTTCTGCGCTGTCCCGGACTCTCAACTTGTATTTTTTTTTAAATTCTCAGTTCCTTGTTGCATCTAACAGTTGCTGTGCTGCTGTAGTAGCCGCGGCTGTCTCCCACGATGTTGTAAAATGACTCCAACCACAAAGGGTTCGTTATCTCAATGACTGTCGCAAACGATGCCCACTCACGACGCTCGCCCGCTCACGTAACAGCGTCACACGATCCTCTTATCATAGCGCGAACCCTTAAGCGCCATTTCAAATTCCAGTCCGACTACGGCCGGTGAACGCGCGAATATCGATATTTTCGCGGTTTCGAAGCGGATGAATAATTCGCCGCGGATATTTCTCTCTTTGCGCCCGTGCACCAAACGAGACAACTTGATGCGGAAATCCGTCCGCGGTAGGTTCGCGAATCGCGAGGATGTTGCGGAACTGTAACTCCGATTACGCAAACTTACCGTCGTCCCGGAATCCAGGGTGATCGATCGGAGTGACGGTCCGATGTCAGTGTTTGACGTATCGTAGATACTATCGAGCGTCGCAATTGCTCCGGTTGCTGCTGTGTTGACTACGTCCAATGATATTGAACAGATATGTAAATCGACGTCCGCATTGTAAACGAAAAGCAACGCCAAGATTGAAAGATACACCGCTACAATATTTCCGCGGGAGGCGAAAAGTCGAGGGTGGGGGACAGATCAATTTACCCTCGCATCACTCTCGTATGTCACATTTCGTTTTTCCTCTTTATGGCAACGTTTCTCATCTATTGCTTTTATTAATTGGTATTATCTTACGTGCAAATACTCGAATAGCATTTAAATTTCCGGGGTTTCCGATACGCGTTTGTTTGATTTAAAACTCATGAAGCTGTGGTGAATTCTACGTTCAAGTTTGAACGCAATATCCGGATTGTTCAGCCTTTATGCGCATTTATTTCTTAAACTGACGATATTGGTGTGCGCAAACATTGATGTCGATCATATTCCAGTTGAAATGCTGGATTAAAGTTAACAAAAAAAAACAAACTAAAACATTGATCCTGAGGCTTACTTATATTTACACGCTAGATTTTGGATAGAAAAGATGAGTCTGAACGAGAGCATTTATCGTTATATACATTGCCATTCTGTTTGTTCCGTATTTTTACCTCCAGATATTTATTTTGCAAACAACCCTAAAACGATATATGTTCGAACATACGAAGTCATCGCGGAAAATAAAATCGTGGATGGAGAGAGGCGAATTCTAGCATTCGATAACTGTTTTATGATAATATTAAAAATGTTATATTTACCAGTACTCTTCAAATACACGCCGATAAAATAATATATAGATCTATCTGGCTAGTCAATCATACGTATTCATATAAACATCCACCATCATCACACGCATACACGCATGCTCTTTTTACCTTTTAAATATTTTATCTGACGAAACAATATTTTCTACCATTAATGCCGCAGAACATGGTACACACCGTGTACACAGGAATAGTGTTCGTAAATATCGTAAAATATTCCACGCTACGTGCGGGTGACTGGCTTTTCAATCAATGGCTGTTTGAGTAGCTATTTCCCAGAAAGAAAATATCCAGCTACCACTAAAAATATAAAATTTTTTTAGTTATAGCAAATCACAAAGGGTATAACATAAATCAATCAGCTTTTACGCACGTAAAGGCAAAGTGATCTTTTCAAGACCTTTTTAGTAAATTATACTTTGCTATTTATTTAATTCTATACAAAAGTTAAACGCATATACACAATAAAGCTCTATAATCGCTAGCTTGAATCAATACAGTTTACTCAATCAAAATATGTGTAGCACGTTTCACAATTTTTTAGACAACTGGCGGAAAACCGATTTAATTTTCTCCTCGAAATACGTTATTAATCATGAAAATCTAAGAGTTACATGTAAGTAGACATGTAACAAGAGGTACACGTTAAAACTATGGAATTTAATTTTTATTGAAATATGTTGTTTAACATAAAAAACGATCTTTCTGTGTTCATTTTAAACTTGAAGACTAAAGCGTTTCAAAGCTTACGTTTGATTTTAGGTTTACAGAAATAAGAAGAAGTGACATATTTAAAAACATAAGATTTCTAGAAAGTTTAAATAAACAGTTAAAGTATTATAAAAGATTATAAAAGTCTAAAAATTTCAAACTTTTTTACCATTTTGGCAATTCTTGCCACAAAAATTTCTTAGAAATTTAAACATTAACTGTACGAATTTTTTTCAAAAGCGTATATGAAAAGGTACACGTTCGTTAGACTTTTATGTATAACAAACATTTCAATAAAATTCAATTTGTTTTTTAACAATTTTGGCAGGCTTGTCATGAGGGAAGAATGATAAATAAATATTTTTAAACGTAACATATTTTTAATTAATATTTGATAAACCAGAAATAATACTGAAGTTCCATTACGTCACGCCTGATTGATGACAAATATCGCTGAAGCTATCAAGAAACTTGCAAACTGTCCAGTAACATCTTAACGGAATTCCTAGCTCCTCCGATTATCTTCTTGAGGTTGGAGTACGTCATAGTACTCTCCCAACCCTCAGTAAACCTATCATTTAACTAGTTGAAGTGGTAGACTGCCTCTAGGCATTCCCAGTTAAATCGTTTGCCATTGAATCTCGCACTACTGACTTCCTGACGGTTAATGTCGGTTGCATCAGTCACGAGATTTTCGCGAGATGAAAGATTGCCTGTTAGAATATCTATATACCTGCAATCTGAACTCATTTAAACCGTTCACTCGAAGGGTTCTCTACCGAAACAATTGATGGCAGGAAGGTGAGTCTACAAATTGAATGCATATTAAGTGCAAACAATCACAGCGATCAATAAGATTCAGATACGGTTTAAACAGAATTAAGAGAATGATATAATTCGCTACGTATTGATTAATCCGCATTGTATCACGTAAAAAGTGAATTATTTCGCATTGAAACTATGAATATTAAGGTACGACATCTCGTTTTACTATGGAAGATTCAATATTTATTATTATATATCTTTCAATTTTATTTTATATTGTACATTTTTGTTATAAAATTTAATTTTAACCTTGTTATATATTCAATAGCTACCAGTTTCTTTAATTGTTATTGGATTTACCTTTTATATATAATAAAGGCTACTTTATTACCTCAGTCGATTCTGATTAAGTGGTAACGATTATGAAGAAGAAATGGATAGATCATTATCAAGACCTTGATAATTGCTTATTCTCCTAATTTGATTGTCTGTTATTACTTACGGATTAAGCATGACTGGAATCTGTAGACAACATTGTTTCGAGTTTGAGAGTGGAGATGGGATTACCGTAACTGTCGAAAGTTTGCACTGGAACCGCAACTTTAGACACAGGAAGAGAGAATCTTCTATATTGCGATACATAGAAAATACTCCGGGGAATAAACACTTCCCCCTTTCTCAGAAATTTATTGATTAATTTGGCCACGCGAGCTTGTGGTTTGTAATAATATAAGTAATTTTAAAGTTTTGTCCATACATTCAAACTACGATATCAAACTATGCATCTGTTTAACTAATATTTTCTTCTAATACGTGAATCCAATATCACTTAAAACTTATATTTCTGATATCAACTCTCTTCAACTCTGCTTATCTGTGCCACTTATTTTGTTATACGTAGAGGAAAGTCCCCTATTATGCGATAAGATCCTAATAAGAGATAGCGGGGTTTCTATTACATCGATAGGCATCATCTGTTGGTTCCACTATGAATTTATTGCTCCTGGAGTGAAATCTGTTGAATAAAAACTTAATTGTTAGATTGTGTAACAGTTGCGAAGAGAGATTTTTGATTGAATTTGGATGTTGTAACCTGCTATCTCATATTAGAAGCCTATCTCATAATCGACGACTTTCCTTTATTTCTTTCGTTGCACATTTCAACAAAACCTGTAATATTGAATTTTTTATATTTATGGCGACGTTTCTCGAAACTTTCTCATATATTTAATATTTCAGTTTGGCAAGTCACATATACATATATTCGAAGGTCCAGAGGACGGGCGTCGATTCTGTATAAACATGTCAAAATTCATATCTAGATACAGAACTCGGCGCCCGCTTTCTACGGAATATCACGACATATTTCGATGTTCTTACGTTTCCCTATATCGTGCTTTTGAAGATGCCCTTTTCACGTAATATCTTACGACAAGGCACGAGTAAATATTGGTCTTCCATTAGTTCTACCCTGTACAACAGAAGTGTCTACTCGCTAGAGCAAGCCCATTTCCTAATTACGAACTTGTATACGGGATTCTATTATGCAATTTACGACCAGTGTGAGCCAGTACATTGTCCGATATTCAAAAGTGCCTGTCACCCTTTATGAGTTGAATCACCGTCCTCGTTGAAACAAGTAGAACTCGAAAATGTTAAATCTCGTAAATTAATAGTTTTCGTGCAATCTCTTAAATAAACACCTCTTAGATATCTTTATATGCACAAATATTGCTGAGATTTATTGTATGCATTTATATCTCGCATGAGCACTTACGTGGGAATAAAATTCAAATTGCTGTTGCGATTTCAAAATATTATTACGAATTTGGGAAAATTTCTGACAACTTATCGCGAAAGACTAGAGGACGCTATTTGGAATTAAGAATGGTTAAAAGAGAGAGATGCATGAGTGCTCGCATTGTAGAGGGAATAGTCTCTGCTTCCGGATTTAGCTCTTTATATTGAGATATTGCATCTCTCTACGAATGCGCAAACGAGCCGGAGCCAAAGTGAGTTGTTCCCGGAATTCTATCGAAAGGAACGGATGAGTACTTTTTTGATCGCTCTTCAGTCTAGTATGATAATGTGGGGGCGTATCATTATAGAGCGCGCGGCAGGAACTCTTTTAAGCATGCCGAGATAACCGGGCACGTTAATGAGATCACGGCCGGTTGAAAACTGGATGAGGGTACGGTTTTCACATAGGAGCGAGATCGAAGCAATCTCCCCCACGGTTGTAAGATTCCCGCAACCGTACACCGGCGAAGAAACCGGCGCTGCTCTTCCGAGAGGAGATCGGAGTTCGTTAAACAAGTGCACCGGGTCGCCCTCGTTATCACGTCGTAACGAGATGGAGAAGCAGCAATCGCGCGCGCGGCTCCCCCTTTCAATTAATCCCTCGACATCTTATTCCCCACCCGGTGCCCATCTCGGGTGCACGCCGGCCGCGAATTTCAATCGACGATAATGGAAGGCTGGGTCTTAGCATGGGAGAATGCTAAAGCCGTTTTATTGTTTTAAACGGATCCGCCGCGATGCCAATCTGCGAGCTCGACTCTCACTCGAGAGGAATTAGAGACGAGTATAAAATTCGGCTTAGATATTTTTTCCGTAAGTAGCTGCGGTGCTGCTTTCGACGCTCCGGCTTCCGTACATGGAAAACCATTTGCAAACATCAACAATGGAATATGTATTTTTAGCATTGTGAAATCTTGCGCGAAAGCGCATAAATAAAATTGTTATTTTTACTGGAGCCTTGCTTTCATTTCTACTTGGCGCAAGCTGAAAGAATTGCGAAAAGAATGAACAAAAAGTGTTAATTAGCTTCTGATTTACTTTCTAATCGGCAGTTTATCTTCTCCCATTGTCCCTGGAGAGACCAGCGCTCGCCCTTTAGTTTACGATTTCCGCTCGTCTTCGCGGAGCAAAAGACAATTCCTGACATAGCAAATACGATCGTGAGATTGACATAAATAAACTTTACGCAATCGAGGCAATTCTTCGCCGTTTCTTGGCTTTCCGAGATTCACAGAGACCGCCGTCGCACCCCGAGCCCGTACATTTTGCGGACTGCAGTCGAAGTTCATAGAAGTTAGCGGTAAACGACTGAAGTTACAGGGCGACACTTCGTTAAGATCGATCGGAAAGTTCGGTCGTGACGCCAAGTTAACCTGTTGGTTCGCAGTTATACATCCGGGAGTCTGTCTCCACGACCGCTGGTCTCTCTCGTATTCTTCTTATTCTCCTTTTCCACCAGTCCTGTTACCTGTAACCTCCAATTCGTCGTCGCTGTTCGCAAGTCCAATTTAAACCGTGCCGACGACAGCACGGTTTTTCCATCCGACTGTCGCTTTTGCTACTTTCCCAACGAAGAAACATAACAAGAAGTTTCCCTACGTTTCGCGGAGGAAACTTACATCGTTTCTCATTAACTGCCTGGGAAAAAGCTGTTATAGGTGTTGCTTGCTAATAAACTTTGGTTTATAATGTTTTCGCTTTATCAAATACCGATAACGAGATTATAATTTAGAGATTCAAATATTTCAAGTCGATAGAACTTTAGATAGGAACAAAAGCGCCGATTTCAAACACGTGCAAAATAATTCACATTTGTGTGATATAATTTGTGGTTTTAAACAAGAAAGTTAAATCAGATCAAGTAGATCAGACCAGAGTATCAGTTTTTTAATAAACAATAAATGTCGTACCGTTTATATTTACAAAAATAATTTATTAGTCGCTGATTGTCATTCAATGTACAAAATTGCAACTAAAAGCCGCTGTTCCATTCGTGTACATTTTAATATACAGGGTGTCGGATTCGATTTGGACCACTCCAAAGATTATAGTAGATTGGGTCAAACTGAGAAGAAAAGTTATATACCATTTTACAAAATCCGTAATTATTATCGCGTAATTAAGAAAAACGCCTGAGCCAATAAGTGCACGGAGGAGCTGAAGGCCGGACTCGGCAGACATGCAAAATGGTGTATTATTCTCCTACCACCAGAAAAACTTTTTCGGCGCGGTGTCATATGTCGCGCGTTCGCTCGCTGCGCGACGTTCGCCCACTCACTGCTCCCCGCTCGCCGACGTCTCTCATCGATCGATGCGTGACTCCACCTCTCGCTATCGGATCTTGAGAGATGTCAACAGATACACCATTTTGCATGTCTG
>NW_011967237.1:2637932-2653723 GCF_000949405.1 Vollenhovia emeryi | reverse complement strand
CGGCAGACATGCAAAATGGTGTATTATTCTCCTACCACCAGAAAAACTTTTTCGGCGCGGTGTCATATGTCGCGCGTTCGCTCGCTGCGCGACGTTCGCCCACTCACTGCTCCCCGCTCGCCGACGTCTCTCATCGATCGATGCGTGACTCCACCTCTCGCTATCGGATCTTGAGAGATGTCAACAGATACACCATTTTGCATGTCTGCCGAGTCCGGCCTTCCGCTCCTCCGTGCACTTATTGGCTCAGACGTTTTTCTTAATTACGCGATAATAATTACGGATTTTGTAAAATGGTTTATAACTTTTCTTCTCAGTTTGAGCCAATCTACTATAATCTTTGGAGTGGTCCAAATCGAATCCGACACCCTGTATAGAGAAAAGTCCCCTATTATGAGACAGGTTTCTATTATGAGATAGCAGGTTATCAACATCCAAATTCAATCAGAAATCTTTTTTTCACAACGATTACGCGATCTAACAATGAACTTTCCACAGATTTTACTCCAAGGGCAATAAATTCATGACGAAAGCAACAGACGATGCCTACTAATTTAGCAGACACCCTGCTATCCTCATCTTAGAAGCCTGTCTCATAATAGAGGACTGTCTTCTAGCATTTAACAACGGAGAAGTGAGCAAGCTCCTTCAATAACGATCTCTATCGGTCATATATTTCATACAAAGTTAGCGTCTGACTTTCATAGAATGTATCGTTTCGAATGTGGAGCGATAGCGGCGGATCCTTTATGTATAATGTATTCTTTTCTTATTCCATTGTTGCTGATATGATTATTCGTGCGCTCGGTGAATCGTCCGGGGGCGGGACGGGGCAAAGGGCAGGGGTGAATGGTAGCCAAGGGGAAAAAAAATTGTCGCTCCGAGCACGAAGTGGAGGAAGCATTTCCATGACGTCGGAGGGAGGGTACGGGGTAAGAGTCGTGGCTGAGTTCCAAAGTGGGGCAGCAAATCAAGTTATCAACCACTCAGGAGGTAAGGGGCCATCAAAGAACCGTTTAATGCGATCGCGCGTAAATCAGGTCCAGGCGAGGCTGCCTGCCGTCTCCGTGTTTCGTTGAACAGCGAAATACTCTAAGACCGGGAGTGCCATCGTACCGCTGCATCAGAGGCCATTAATTGCGGTCACGCGGTGCACGCTTGTCCTTGAACACGGGGCGACATTAACGACCGTTCGCAGAGCGTTCTACCAATTCCTGGCCGCCAATTAACACCGCCAAAATCGTCGTCGAATAAGACCGCCGTATCATTAATTCCGACTTTTCCGACACGTGCGTTTTACAAGACGATGAGTTTTGCAAAGTGCGCGGACGAGCGTGGGCTCTTTGACTTTGAGCGAAGACTTCAAAATTATAAAAATTATTAAATTTATTATTGGGGATAATCTCGGGCATATTTCTGGAGGAAACTGTATGGTCTATTACGTATCGTTATATTTTGTTACCAATAATGAAGAAGAACAAAAAAGTTATCGGATGGACAACATTACGAAAAATAAATTACGCAATCATTGCTTAAATTGTTGATACTGTAAATCTGTTTAAATGATATTAATAATAAAGAACTAAACAACTCTTAATTCTTTGCTATTAACATTTATCGGAGAGAACTATTTAATCTCCCAAGACACATTTCTCAGTAAAACTCTGCAAAGCGTTTAAAATTGAGGATTTAAATGTAGATAGCGATTAAGATAGGTAAAGCCTGGTATTAAGCGGAGTTAAACTTTAAACGAAGTTCCTAGAATTCACGGTAGCTAAATTTAATCCGCGGTTAAGTCAAAAGTCTTCGAGCATAAGGAATTCTACGTGCAAATAATGGTTTTACAATAAACTACCATGACCTTTCTGATCGATTGTAATAAATCTCAAAGAAGAGATGCACATATGCTTATACAAAATTTGTATATTAAAATTTGTACAGTTTATAACATCCTACAACGTTGTCCGGTGCCTAATTTTGTCTGGGCTCCTGAGTACATTTCTTTCACGTGTGCCAGGTTACCAGCCTTATATAAAATCTTGTTATAAAAAGATAAGCTTGATATTTTGTTCGCTAAGTTTTTTCGATAAAACAAACCTGCGATACACTCGAGCAGTGAAATTGTTAAACGAGTAAACACCATAGCTTATGTAAACTTTCGATCTTTCGATAACGACGATCGAGAGGCACGAGAGAAACCATCTAGAATAATCTCGGTGGAAAAAGCAATTAAACTAAAGTTTGTCCCAACTACGAATCTATCGTGCTGATAGTTGCGTTTCACCTTGGTTCGTATCTATCGGGGATCGTCGGCAAACAGAGAGAACGGGATTTGCCCTAGCTGCGGGCTAGTTAGTTTCTTCTCGGAAACTGATCATTCCCTCGTTCCTCATCGAGCCCTTTGGACACCACCGTACCGTTTGGCCATTGTACTTGCTGACCGATCAACGTGACGCGTCGCCTCGCGCTTCGACCTCTATGAATCACTGCGAAAACGGATATCACCTCATGCAGAAACACGTATGTGTGTGTACGTGTACACGTGTGCGTGCTCGCAGTGGATGAACGGTGTTCAACCGCGCGTTGGTCCGTGTTCAGCCACGATCTGGTTCGAATCATCGATGGTTGAGATGCAAACCGCGTCATCGAGATAAGGTGTGTCTATCGTGAAATAACGCGACCGTGGAGATAAATAATTTCCGCAATTTTGTAAATATAACTTCAGAATTGTCTAACAACCTGTCGGTATTGTTTCGACAATTATTACGTGGACTACTTTTCGAGAATGGAAAAATTATGCAACAATTATTAAAGTCATCAAGAACTCAACCATTATTTGGATATTAATGATTGGAATTTGCTACTTTTATGCACATTAGCGTATGATACTTCCAAATGGGCGCAATGAAAAATTGTGCGTAAAACTTGCGGTATTACTTATTTTGTTAGAAAATTGCAAAAACGAGCCATCACGTAAAATAACACTTAGTCAGAAGAGTCATTTTAAGAAGAGAATATAAAGAAATTGCTATCACTTTACAAAGATATTGTAAATTGCTATTTTTTTTATCAGGTTCAATTAACTGAAGTGCGCTCTTAAGAGAACCTTCTTAAAGAAAATAATTTTAGAAGCGCAAGGCACTCCAATTTTTTGAGGTTTTCATATTTAATTTTAATATATTTGTTCTATTTTTACCTCTTCCTTTCATATTATATTTTAATCAACATTTAATATACGTATGTACAAACTTTCCTAATGTTTGGTGTACAAGATTAGGAAAGTAGGCAAAAAGTGAGTTATTAATTAATTTTTTTTTCATATTTAATGTATCTTTTGCGTAAAGTACTAATGTACATGTATTTGTATGCTTTCGAGTAGTACAATGCTCGTGTGAGTTATTGATTGACTGAGAATACTAAACTAAGTGGTGTATGAATTGTATGAATACTTTATACATTGTAAATTATGAGCTAACGGAGAACACAATATTTCTCATAAATCTTGAGGAGCTTCATCATTTTGTGAAAGCTTACAAAGCTTTCGTATTAGTTTTGTCTCGTAAACTATAGAGATAAATCCATCTATGTGACATTTTGTTTCACCACTCGATTTTTCCCGTAGTTAAAAAATCCTCGTATTAACGATATATAGATAAATCCACGCGAATAGACCAAGCACTCTCTACATTGTACTTTTCAACATGGAAATTTATTTTTGAAAAATTGATACAAGTGACAGTATTGTGTGTGAAAAAATTTATATTTAATATAAGCTTTGGTCTTTTGTATAATTCGTCAATAGTTGTGAAAAAATTACTATGAAAAATATTACTCTTTCTAATGTTTTCAGATATACAACGTATTTATCATATATATTTTTATATAATATTCACATAATTGTAAAAGAAATTTTAATTTAATTTTAGACTTAATTCGAAATAATGTTTTTGATATCAAGAAACAATTTACTGTTTAATCGAGTTGTTGTTAAAAAGAAATTTGTTTTAAATTAACAATTGCTTTTGAAAATAAAATTGTCCAGAGCATGTATATCAAATTGGAGATATTTCATTATTTTCCTGGACGTTGTTGTTCGATCGAAACGGTTGTTTTATTCGAATTTAATGTCGCATCGATGAGGATTGCGTCAAATTAGTCTACGACATTGCTTCCCATAAAATCCGAATATATCAGCATCGAGCATTCCTTTTTTCTCTCGCCTTTCACTGCTCACCGCTAAACTTTCCCCTAGCGAAAAATCCGCGTGCATTATCTCACACAGCAGCATGCTGGCAATAAACATCCAGTCCAGACGAGGAAACGTGGTATGGGGATGCAGCATTTTCCAGGAGTTCCTGGAACAGAGCGGTTAAGCTTGTGCAACTTCCGGCAACCATGCGAGACTCACCCTTATTCGACGGAGCTCTATGGAAAATTCGATAGCCTCCCTTCGGGAGGCTGCTACTAGGCGTCGATCGTTACTACGAGGACCACGTATCCTGGCTACCGCTAGGAAAAAAAAAGGAACGTTCGAAGAGAGCCACTCTCTATTTTTTACGATGCTGTATTTTATTTTAAACGTAAAACTATTTATTTGCTTTATTGCCTGCCTTGCAGAGAGAACCGCCGCGGCAGCAATATTCGTTGCTGCACTGCTTTGGCTGAATTTTTTTTTATATATAAACTAAGCTATTAAATTTCTGGCGAAATTTTTTAATTTGTTTATTTAAAGCTGAATTCAAAAAAGAGGAAATTGCTCGTGATACCGGAAGCGCCAGATTGGCGGATTTAAAATAGTTCTCCCTTTAATTATTCGGGTAGCGAACTTTTCACTCAATTTACATTATCTATTTTTATCGCGCACTTCCGTATCGTTCACGTGAAATCGTGCCGCCGATATCATCCAATTACACAAATTGCGGGAAAAATTATGCTCGCCGCAATTGCATGCTTCTTTAACGATGTACGTGAAACCAATGCAATCGCTTTGCGATATCTCCCCAGGTCGGTGCTATCCAATTTTCTTGGCATTAATTGCGAGGCTCACATTGCGGGGTCGTCCTTTGGCATTCCGGAGGTTACCCATTAAGTCGCCACGGAAAATTCGATGGCTTCGCTAGAGAGAGAGAGGGAGGGGGGGGGGATATATATATATAGAGAGAGAGAGAGAGAGAGGGAGAGAAGTGCCGTTCATTATCAAGAGAAACCCATACAAGCCACGACAGTTACGGCAAAGTGGTATAATTCGGTGGTGGAGACGAAATGCGGCTCGAGGTCTTATATGAGCATAAAGATACGCACCCACACACAAATTGAAGCACTCGCAGATACGCTGCAGCGCCTAACTACGACAGCATGAAGTGACTATGTGTGTTGCGGCTGCGGCGTCAGGATTTCTCCGGCGGGACTGCGAGGGGCTTTCTCCGTGACAGAAATTGTTCCGTCTTCCTCGCGGAAACGCTCGAGTCACTAGAGCGGTGACTTGACGATATGAGACTTCGCGCTGCGCCACGCCGACGAGCGAACTCGGACCAGATATTATCAAGCGAAATGAAATTCAGCGGGTTACGGCTTATGTCGACGTAACGATGTCCCAGCCCGACGACGAAGTCGGCGGAAACAGAAGAGAGATGAGCTATCGAGAGCATTGTGTTGTGAAAAGGTTTCTTGCTGCGTATCGGCAAATGGTCGCTTAATCTTGTTATCGTCGATGTTCCGATAGCTTAATGTTTCCATTATTTCCTATCAAAAAACAATAGAAATGATCCAAGAGGGTGAATTTAAGATATAACAAGAAAATCTCAGAGCGTAACTGATTGTTTCCGGAAAAAATAGCGTCCAATCAAATACACACTAGGAGGAAAATGCGAAGGATTTCAAGTACTCCGTGATACTCTGGAACACTCTGTGCTGCTGGAAAGGGCAGGAAAATTTTATTTATGTGGCCGGATAAATAAACTTCAATGCGTTTAGATACACGGCATTGTTAAAACTTTTTTAATTAACATTGAAAGGCATATGCTATATTATTCAGTCTTTGTAACACACTACTGCACGAAAAACCATAATTCTATTATTTTCTTCATAATAAACATTACAGTCAAAGTACAACGTTTTCTTCTGAACAGCGGACAAGATCTTGGAAGGAAGTTTATCGAAGTTTTTTTATTCCGAGAGCTGTAACGCTCGCCGTTTATATATCTCCGTTTTTCTCTTCGTTCTTGCTAGTTTCGGGTGCACGTCCTTGCCAAAGGAAGTCCAGGGGAAGGACCTATCGAGTCGTCATTCGAATGCAGCGCGCGTAAGCGAGAGCATCCGGTTGCAGAGACGTGCGGCGATTTTTGCGGCATCCGTAATCGACGCTATATTTCCAGCACGACCTCAACAATAGCGATCTTTTTAGAAAAATTGCTAAACGACGCTAACTGGCAAGTTCTAATTAAAGAAATTTATTGCGAAAAATATCAGCCAGCATTTGAACCTGGACTTCCTTACACTCTAGGCGGGCGTCTCACCAATTCGACCCCAATTTTCTACATTGGTTAATCATGTACTGGAGTCAAATAATTCTTTACGTTATAGCGATTTTTCTCTACAAAATCGAGTTTCATACAAGAAAGTAGAATTATTATTACGCGCTTCTTGGCGAATAGTCATGCGATGCGTGGGCTTTTCGGAGGAACCGGCCAAATTTTCATTCATAGGAAAAGCTTCGTGCAGTGAACACGCATCTCTTCAATGGCACAATGAAAAAGAACGGGCGAATGCAAATTCTGCATTTACGATCTTCATGTATTCTAACTTGTTTCCAAGTTTCTAAAACTTTCTTCAAGCTCATATTAAGACATGAATAAAACTTTATCAGCTCTGAAATATACATTTCTACAATTTTAATATTTTATTATTCTTTTTTCTTATCATATAGCTGTAATTGGGCACAAATATTTATCTTTCTTAACAAAAAAAATCCCATAAAATTAATTGTACGTATTTTGATTTAAGGATGTTCAATTAGACATATAAATCGTAACGTGCTATATTTATTCTGGCAGTGATGACCATTGTAAAATTTTTTCCCGAGAATTCTTTAAATACATGCAATTCTACCGAAAGTTGTTTGGCAAAGACAAACGTATTTGTGCGAATCAATTTTAGAATGGATTTTCTGGCGAATTGAGTCATTATCGAGTGGCACGCTGAAATCGTTTTTCGTAGATATTTATCACAAACAAAATTTTTGTGTTAAGGATATTACTTATTTTACCTAAACTCGACAAGAGAACTCTGTAACTGTGTACGCCGTTCTTGACGTCTAGAACAGACAGACTATTTTTAGGAATACATTGAAAACTATTTATATCCAAGGATAAAGATATCGACAACCGTTGAGAGTCAACGTTTTCTTCATCACATGGTCCGTTGTCTGCAGCACAACTAAATCATAAAAAAAATCAGACAAATTTCATGATTCAAAACAACGTTCGATTGCAGGATTTATCCACAAATGTTTGTCGCAATGAGAATACGAATAACTGCAGGTACGAGCGGAATTATAGTTTGATTCAAGTAAGAAATTTGTTATCCTTGCACATACGTGTGAACGCAATAAACGTTTAGCAATCATGGTTTCAATAACGTGTAGACACGTATAAGGGCATGTTACTTGGATAATAGGATGATTCTGCGGTTGCCCAGGGTGATGGCTAAATGCGCATAGTCAAATGAACTGGTGGTCCATATATACCGACGGCACACACGATTGTGCCGACAAACACACGGATGTGCAACGGGAAACCGGGATATCTAACTAGCGCCGGAAGATAGAGCGTATCCTAACGATCGGTCCCGTCTGAATAATTCTCGGATAAGTTTCGTACGTGCAGGGAAAGTGAAGTCGCATTTGCATCCCTACGGCCTCATTATAGATCGCATCGCGCAGGTAGAAATTTACTGGAAATAACTGCGACACCTTTCGCCCGGGCGACTTTATGAAGACTGCCTTCTTACCGCACGCTCCCCGGTGATAACAGATTAAACTATTATTTGTTGAACTATTATTTCCTCTCGGTGAACAAGTGTGTATGAATTAAGAGAACTATTTAAAAAGAATGATACACCTGTTCCGCGTTATACTTGTTTAACGCGATAAATTATTTTGCGTCTTCCAAAAACTCAGTTTATTTATCACCACAGTGTTCCAGAAACAGTGTGTTACTGGCGTTCCTTTTGACGCAAGTATTATATTACACGAAAAAAAATGCTTTGTAAGCGCTACGGTGGCGCAAACGTGGTGACCAACAAGAAAACAACGTAGCCTCGTGTCACAGTTCCTGAGGAACAATTTGGCTTTGAGCCAGACCGACTTCCGGAGCTAACGACATTGGAATATTTGTCGAGTAATCCGTCTGATCATAAAATGTTCGCGTCGCGGGGCTCGCAGGAGCAGAGATAAAAATACGCTCCGCGAGTTACCGTTCTAATTATAATTTTGAAGAAGAGCTGAAGCAAAGTAAGAACCAGTATAATTGAAACGTTATAGCACTAATCGTTATGCATAATAATGTTATGAATCACGTAGGATAATGTAATACGCGGGCGTATGTTCGCGTAGCGTTTCAGATATCAGATTGCACGCATAATTATTGGCTCATTGAGTTGCAAAATATCTCGACATTTATATATTAATCGCGATTATTGGTTAACCGAAACCGTAGTTAAAGTACATATTTATCATTGCAATCATTATCATTTAAAATCAGCCAGGAAAATAAATTTGCTTGTTCTCGCTGCACAATTTTAAACATCATCGTGTGCATCAACCAATTCAAAGTTAAAAAGCTATGACCTATGTTATTCCCGGCCCGCATATCATTTTCTTGGTCCATCAAAATCAAAATCATCTTTTCCTGTCAACCTAAATCTAAACTTGTTTATTTTGCTGCTAATTTAACACTGGTAATTATTTATTGGCTAGGACCAATGACTAATAATGATAGCAAATTTTTATTTTCTTTAATTTGCTTATGACGAAAGGTAGCGATTTTTCTACGAATGCAAATAGACTCATAGAACAATATATAGAACAGAACATTAAGAAGTATCTGTGTAAAGGGAGCGCTGCACTAAACAATGCTATGCTAACGAGGGGTATTCATTAGTCTAAATATTCGTCACCTCTATCGCGCTCTAGACATTTCATGGGCGATCAAAACTTGTCTCCTTTTGCATCCTCCTGTATGGTGCTCTCGCTAACGGCGCCCGTCTGGCTTTTCTTGTTTCAGCTGACAAAGGTATGCTACTGAAGCTCGACTTTCGGGACGAGTTCAAGCTCGAAGACAGCCCGGATTGCCGTTTCGATTTCCTCGAGGTACGTGACGGTCAGCACGGTTACTCTAATCTCCTCGGCAACTTCTGCGGCACGAATTTTCCCCCCGAGATCACGT
This sequence comes from Vollenhovia emeryi, assembly GCF_000949405.1. Classification (NCBI taxonomy): domain Eukaryota; kingdom Metazoa; phylum Arthropoda; class Insecta; order Hymenoptera; family Formicidae; genus Vollenhovia; species Vollenhovia emeryi. The sequence continues at coordinate 2,644,280 of NW_011967237.1, read as the reverse complement.
CGAAGACGCGATACCTCTGGCTGCGATTCCACAGCGACGAGAACATCGAGGGCAAGGGATTCAAGGCTGTCTGGAACACGATACCGAGACCAACCTATCGTAAGTCTCAGTCATAAAATTTTAGTGCTGCGCAGGGCTTTTCTTCCTCTACAAACTTTCTTTCCAAACTAATTTCGCTCATTAATTTAAGATGTAATGTTGGACTCAAACTAATCATTTTTTAATCTGTGAATAAAGCACGAACAAACAAATAGATAATAAAATGTCGCGGTGTTATTTAATAAAAAAAATACTATTTCAATAAATGCACATTAATTTTACGTTTCTCTAATATTTTAATAATATTTATTATTTAAATAATATTGAAAAGGTCAACAAATAGTTTTCAAGGAAAATTAATTATCCAAATAATTTTCTGGAATCTGAGATTTTATTGATACTATCCTGAGAGCTTTCGTCCTTTCCATGCGCCTGAAATTTGTTTCGATTGTGGGTTCCCTCTAACTCTGATCTACGGCGGGCCGAATCTTCTCCTCGGATGTGAGATATATCCTTTGGGCGCGTAACCATGGATTAGTTAAACCGATCGATAACAAACACGAGATCTCGCCGTAGCGCTTCCGTTTCTCACGTTGGTTCGCATGATTCTCACGTACTCGAGAGGAAACTTGTTGCTGAAATAATTGGACCGACACAATGACAATTAGAACTAATTTATTGTCTGTTAATCTAACGATTCATAATGACTTAATCGACCCGGTATGAAAGCATAACTGAATCCTTCCATTGTGCAGACTACATCTTATTTATTATATGATAAGCGTAAACTAGAAATAACGAAGAAAGATGATTAGTATATAGAAAAATTGAAGACAACATTTAGCAGCAAATGCAGAGGAAAGGATAGTACTTTTATATTAATATGTATTATTATTATTATAGCAATAACTTTTATTACTTAATTTCTTAATTAATTGTAACTGTTTTTAATTAAATGTAACTGTCCTTATTAAACTGTACGGTGGATGTAATTTTTCTTTATGCTATAATAGGACGTATTGAACTTAAAGAAAGTAGAGACGTGACGAGCCTGATTAATAAGTCGGGGTCGTATTCTCCGATCGCGAATAATCGACGATCTTCGATGTCCTTATTCGGAAAATTACGAGACACGAGAGAAATAGATGGCCTATGGCAGCAAGCGCCGTGCAACCGCAACCGAGGTCAAAATTAATTCATAGTCAACCGGCGGGAAGACGAAGGAAGGACTATGAATACCCGGGGCACGACCACACTGACTCCGGCTTTAACCGTGCGATCTTTAGATCGATGTACAAAGCGAAGGGTAGAGACGGTTGCGGCCAACAAGATCAAATGTTGAAATTTTTATCTCGCCGCGCGATTTATTAACTCATTATTCATTGAATATTCATTGAATATTTAATATTAATGTCTGATGTTAAACAACCTGGTATTGTGTTCGTATATTGTCAGGATATATTCTTAAATGTTTGATTTTTCGTTAAGGAAAAAATTAATGAAGTATACGTATAAAAAATTGAAAGTCGGGAAAAATGTTGGCGTAGAAACGTGATATAAAAATATATCTTTTACATTGCTTCTCTTGCATACGAGATTATTGTTTTACATATAGGTAATCTGTAACAATAAAGTATTACGAAATATTGAAATATAGAAAATTATGAAACCCACATATTAACAAGATAATTTTCATTTTTATAAGATTACGTATTGTTTTATGAGATTGTCATCTTACAAAACGCAGTAAGCTTTTAAATGTTGTCCTCACTTATTTAATTAATAATACCAATCGGACAGAAATCTTAATTGAATTTGAATATTGTAATATTAGCAAATGAGAAATACAAGTTTCAAATATACGAGCGTTGATATGCGAGCCTAGGGGAAAGTATAGAACTGTAATAGGTGTGATTCACAGCGGGCATACTACCGGAACCAGAACCGTGCATATTTAACGTGACGGGTGCGCAGGTGATAATTCACAGCAATGATGTCAAAGACAGAAAGGCTCAGGCCGAGAAAGAAGGATTCCCGTTGGATTGCATGTGGATCATTCAAGTGAAGGTGGGATGGAAGGTAAGAGAATTGCTTCTTCAATATTATACGTCATTGAATTACCGAAAGAGATGTCGTGCCATTATCGAAAATTTAATATCGTTGGGTTAGAGCATATAAAGCGTATCTCCCAATATTTCTCTACCGTCATATAACGTTGCGATCCTTATTTGATCCAAGTACACTTTACTACGTTCGATCGATACGAATGTTTGTTATTGGCCTGCAGCAACGTGATTTCAAACGCCGTTTCGTTCAAAGTAACACGTTTCTGAATGATTTACAATAGCTCTTTACCGTCGTAGCGCGGAAATAACAGAGTGGTTTTATGCAAATACTTTGTCTGCGATACATCCGTTACAAAATTTACATAGCGGCTGATAACGGCATCTGCCTCAACATAGAAGAATCTTATAGTTTCCTGAACTTTATTATTAAAATTGTTAATGAAGCTAGTATATCTTCCGAACTATGTATAAAGTTATCCATTTTTCTCGAATACGCGACAAAAATTAAGGTGGCAAAGAGCGTATTTCTTACGAGCCATGACGTTCTCGAAAGGTTTTGCCAATGTCGTAATCGAACCTATTGTATTTTACGTTCAAGTTTTCTATATATATATATATATATTATATATATTGTCACTTATTAATTTGTCTCGTGCGTGTGATTACACAGTTTTAACATTTAGATGACGAACTTTGCACAATATCAAACTATATCGCATCGTTATCGAAAATTTAATATCGATGAGTATTACAGTATATAAAGTGTTTCTCCCAATATTTCTCTACCGTCATATAACGTCGCGATCCTTATTTGATCCAAGTACACTTTACTACTTACGTTCGATACGAATGTTTGTTATTGAACAAACAAAGCGGTATGTCACTAATTGTACCGCGAGAATCTTTTAAACTGTTGATCTACAATGTCAAACGCCCAAGGGTGGCGAGGTGCCATGTTTGAGCATTCAGGGAAATGAAAACACGTACGATTTTCAGATTCAGTTGGTTCTGGACCCCTTTAGCCTGCAGCATCCAAACGAGTGCGATGCCAACTTTGTAGACATATTTAAAGACCAAACGGACATACCCTCTAGAGTGAAACAATTCTGTGGCAGTATCGCCGACACCGTTATTGTACCAACCAACATCGCCCATTTAAGGTTCTATGCAGAGCCGAAGGCCATCAACAGCACTTTCGAGGTGGTGATGACCGCTGTCAGGGACAAGGAGAGCGGTGAAAAATGTGAGTTTATACGAATGCAATGGCGATTTCCAGCTCATTCTCGGAATGACAAACATGAAACAAAATCGTAAATAGGAAATTGTCATTAAAACGTTAACGTCATCCTAAAATGCACATAATAGATTAGGATGCTATTCAAAATTTATTATTGGACAGTAAAGTATAAAATATGGTTAAAACCTGAAATTATGGCGTAAAGCAGCACATAATCGATTCATGATGTTACGTATCTAGCACGTCTACCGCGCATTTTAATAACTATCGCGCACAATGTTATTCGATAGATTGTATCAATATACATAATACGCTACATGCATCATTTAATTTAGCATTATTGATATAATTATTAACATGATTATTAATATAATTTTAAAACAAAGATCCGTGCTTAACAAGTAACATTTAAATCTTAAATAATAACGCAACCAAATAAGCAGCATATCATCTATGAGTAACGTGAATACTTAAGTTTAGTTAATACGTGCGTGTAGTTCATAAAATACAGATTTATATTATGCTTTGTAATTATTCATTGCCAAAAGATAACATCCTCTAACTAATTACCAATTAACTGATCTTGTAAAGTCATTCGTATAAATAACTAATTTTAATGTAATGATCAAACTAATTAATAATCTGCTAATTAAACGTTCCAATAGTAGTTATGAGTCATGTACGAAAAAGAAAGTATATTGTAAAGGAAATGTTTCAATTTTGTACGTAATAGTGGTAAAAATTGTTTAAAAAGTGTTTTTCGGAACAAAAACGAATAAATATTATTTATTAATAAAAATATAAAATTTTTTCTAGGACAAAAAAATCGATTCTAAAATTTTCCAATAATCCAGAAATTAAGGTCAGTGTTCTTGAAACACGTTCTGCATGTGACCAATATTTCTAACAGTTTTTAACAGTGCGATAGCATAACGTCAATTTGCTTTTGGTCGTTTAAACTACACAAACGTCTATTGTTGCGGTTACGATAACATGGAAATTTTCTACATGGCACTCCAGAAATGTCTGCTACAATTTCACAAAATTTGTTTTTCCCATACATGTACCCAACTCATATAGTATATCAATTTTTATTTTACTATCTTCCGAATTGAGCAGTCAACAACGTAGTTGTCACGCCAACTTTTGTTTCGAGTTAACAAACCGTATTGTAAATTCCCGCAGAGGACAAACCTGCTTAATAAATACGAAGTAATAAAAGATCGCTTAATAAAATTTTAAACATAGCTTTGTTTTCTTGCCAATAATAACAGGCAATGAGCTATTTTTAAAGCGGAACAAATAAAATTTTGAAATACGATACAATTAAATAAGATACGAATGAAAATCGATACGTTTTATATAATTTTAATAAAATTTGTAAATTTTAACTTACGCCCTTAAAGTAAGTTCTCGCTTTTAAAATAAGTGCTTTATGCGTCAGTCGGCAAATTTCTAAAAGGGTAAGGAAAATTGGATTATTACAAGACAAAGGCTTACATTTTCGCGTTTTAGCCTATAATTATATGTATGCCTCATTCAACAAGCATCTTACGCTTAGCGAGGAGTTGGGGATAATCGTTGGGTAAAGGAATCAAATTTCAAATTAATAGCAGCGCACTTGTCTGAATGTTAAATGAGGTGGCCCGCAGAATCGCAGTTACGTGTGCGGAATTCACACGGGTTCTAGTATGGCATGAGAAGAATTTCTGGCTTTCCACACCTGCCGCCAACGCGGAACTAATATCTTGCTCGCGACTATACTCCAACACACCGCCGTCGAAGGATAAGACCCTAGGCTACAATTTTCCCATGCGAATTAAGAGTCGACTATCACGGTTATTTTACGGAAGCACGTTTCGGTACAAGTATTTAAGCTCGTTATAAATTCTATAAGAATTTTACATATCTCACGCATATTAACGTTATATATTATAATACGTGGTAGGAACTTTACAATTATTTTAGTGGAAATTAATTTTTAGGTATAATTAAATCTAATTAAAATCTAACGTTAAACGCGCGTGCGTAATAAATCTATAAATAAAAGCGAACGTTTGAAACATTCTAAATAATTACATTCTAAATTAATACTTCGTTTAATAAGTAATCAATATTTGCGATGTTTTTCTTTCTTTGTTCTGCAGCTTGCAAGGAAGACGAGTACGATTGCGAGGACGCGACGTGCATCGCTGCGGAATTGAAATGCAACGACAAGGTTAACTGCCGTTTCAAGTGGGACGAAGACGAAGCGAATTGCAATGTGAGTTTTAGCTTTGTTAAATTCAATACGTCCGTTCGGTGACCTAACGAAGCGCTGCCCAGTTCCCGGATTTCGACCATTTCCGACGCGTCCGCGGGTCGTATCCTGTCGCGTGCACAGCTTGCCTTCCTCCTCTTCGCAGATTTTCGCCTTCCCATAAAACGTAAACTGCGGAAGTTAAATCGCACGAAATAGCGCAGGCTCGCAAAGTGTGAGATTAATTTAGACCGCGAGTTATAAAAGTAACTTATGGTATTCCTGACATCTCAAATTAAGAGTTACGAAGTCCTGAAAATAATCTTAACATAAGCTACCGAAGATAAATTTTAGGGGAGAGAGGCTTGTGTCTCTCAAGTATTAATATTATGGGAATATATATATATATATATATATATACAAGGACCATTTTAATCTGTACACGGTACTGTCTTCTCAAGGGTGATAGAGGAAAATGCCTCTACACAAAAGTTATTGGGTTTCGAGGGGGATTTACTAATTAATATGAACAACTTTTGTCTGAAACATTTTTTTATTTGCCTAATACTTTTTGAGATATTCGAGAGAAAATTTATAACTTTTTCAATGTTTAGCTTATAATATCTCGATAACTGTTTGTTGGAGGGAAAAGTAGTACAGGACTTTTTGACTTAATTTGACTCTCAGAAATATGCTGTTACAAAAGTGTTCCAATTATTGCAAATTTTTGTGTATGTAAATTTTGTGTATGTTACACTACACATACA